>NW_025544804.1:0-195695 GCF_000150115.1 Histoplasma capsulatum G186AR
ATATATACTGTTTCTGATGCTGATGTTGCTTTTTTGAATAATATAAAGTAGATATATTTTATTAGTCTGTCTATTATTATTAAGATAGAGTTATAATATATTTCTATTCTAGATTCTTTCAACTTTGACAATTTGACAATAAAGTTTATTGCTATTAATGTTTATGATTTTTATAAAACTGATATTGACTGCATTTTTTTATATAATATATATCTATCTAACTTGCTTTATCAATATATATTATAATTCTGTATATATTCTCAAATATCTTTTCATATTTCTGATCAGTAGTATATTTTGATGATTTTTTTCATTATTTTATCAGTTTCAAAATATTCTGCAGTTATTATATTGTGATTTTCTTATATTATATTATTTCATACTACTTTTGAAATATAAATCAATTCATTGTAATAGACTATTTTATTATCTTTAATTATATTTTTAGTCTGTTTATCTTCTGCTGTGATTTTTCTGATCTTTTATATATTCTCATTATTTACTGATAGAATCTTTATAGCTTATATTATTTATTGATTGAATACTATTCTATCTTTCATATTTTTAATAAATATCATTTGTTTCTGACTTTCTTTTATTATTAAATCTGATCTTTGATTTAGTATATCTGTTCAGATATTCTTTTTTTCTTTACAGTGCTGAATTTTGAAGTCATAAGCAGTTAAAATCTCTGATTATCTTACTTATCTTCTTATCAGCTCTTTTATAGTTATAAAGTACTGTAAATTATAATAATTCAATAGTATAATGATTTGATATTTGACTTCTTTCAAGTATACTCTTCATTTCTTCAATATTATTACTATAGCTAATAATTTTTTATTGTATATATTGTAATTCTATTCTGCTGATATCATTATTCTTGTATAGTATACAATAAAATATAATTATTCTTTTTCATTATATTGCTGTAGTTTTATATCTATAGCACAATCTGAAGCATCTGTATCTACAATAAATAATTTCTCTAAATCAAAATATATTTATATATTCTTATTTCAAAATTCTCTTTTTATTCTTTTGAATACTTGTTGCTGATTATTCATTCATTTAAAAGTTATATTCTTTTTAAATAGTATTATTAACAGTTTTGTGATTTCTGAGAAGTTTCTGATAAATATTTGATAATAATTTGCTAATTTATAAAATATCTGTATCTCTGTAATATTCTTGAGTTGAGATTATTCAGTTATTACTTCAATTTTCTTCAGATTCATCTGAATTTCTTTTATAGAAATGATATATTCTAGAAATTCAATCTTTTTCTTAAAGAATTTATATTTTTCTAACTTCAGTTGTAGCTGATTATCTCACAGCTTTCTCAATACTTTCTTAACATACTTAGTATATTTTTCTTAACTTTCATTGATATATACTAAAATATCATCAAGATAAACAACCACAAATTTATCAAGATATTTATACAATATACTATTAATCATTGCTTGAAATATTACTGATATATTGATAAGTTCAAATAATATAATTTGATATTTATATAGTTCAAATCTTGTTCTGAATATAATTTTTCATTCTTCTTCAGATTTGATTTATATATAAATATATACTTCTTATAAATCTAGAGTAGTAAATCATTTAACTTCTGTAAATCTGTCTTAAATTTCTTCAATAAATATATAATCACAAGCTTTCATCTTTTTTTAATATAAAGATGATGGAATATTCTGCTGATGATATTAATAATTATATAAATTCTTTTTTCTGATTTTTATTGATATACTTTCTAAGTTCTTCAAGTTCTTTTTCTGTCATCTAATATATTAGTGTGAAGATCAGTTTCTGTTCTTCTTCTAAAAGTATTTTATAATTTCATTCTTTATATTCAGACAAACTGTTTCTTGTAAATGTTTTTCTGAATATATCTTTGAATTTCTGAAATTTATCTGTTATAATAACTCTGATTTTTTTTAATACTTAGTTTCTATTCTTTGAAATTTCTGATCTGCTCTGTTGCTTGAATTTTTTTTTTATAACTTTATTTCTGATTTATTCTATACTGTGAATACTGAACTCTTAAGTTTCTGTATGAGAGATACATTCATATTTCATCAGTTTTATAATATCTTCTCTTCAATTTATATTAGAATTATGTTTTTATAATCAGAAATATCTCAAGATAATATTATATTCTTCTGTTTCAGTAACATCAAACTGAAGTATCTCTTTATAATTTTTTATTTTCATAATTATAAAATCTGTTTCAGTATTAATTTATTCAAGACTTATCTCTTCAAGTTTCTGTAGCTAATAGACTTCTCTTTTTCTCTTTTTTTTTGTTTTGACTCTGACTGTATATTTCTTATTTATAAATATTTCAGTCATTTCTAAATCTATCAGTGTATGTATACTTTGCTCTGCTAAATTTATCTGAATTGATATATATTATCATTCTATTATTGTAACTAATATCTGATCTTTCTTATTTACTCAAAATACTCTTTTTGAATAAATCTCTAGTTTTTTAACTATTCTTTCTGTTTAAAAGCTTTTTGATAATCTTTATAAATCATATTCTTTTCTCAATTCAGATTCAAATTCTATACTTTTATTTTTTATATAATTTTATCTCAGAAAGTTAGTGCTGCTCTACTGCATCTGAGATTATAATATATCTATAGTTCTTATATAATCATATATTAATATATTCATCTTTCTTCAGAATATTATATCAGTTTTATTGATCTTTATTGATAATATTCTTTACTTCATCTGTGTATTATACTTTTATATCAGTTATGATAGCAGTAAATCTACAGTATTTCATAATATTTTTTATAATCATAAGTCATTCTCAGATCTCTCTGCAACTTTTTCAATATAAAAATTGATTTATATAAAACCCTTTAGACTGACTGTGTGACCATGTATGAGACTGGGATCAAATTTTTCCTCAGTTTCATTATTAGATATCTTAGTTCTGGTCTCATATAGTGTTTAACAAATTAGTCACTTTACACTATTTATATTATAAATCTAGTTTCAGATCATGTTTTACTAATAAATTAGTGATTCTGATTTCATTTGATTTCATTTTACAAAATGGAATCAAATGGAACCATGATTTATTCTATATAGATTGGCAGTGATAGATAGATTGGCAGTGGTAGATAGATTGGCAGTGGTAGATAGATTGGCGGCGATAGATTAGCAGCAATAGATTAGCAGCAATAGATTAGCAGTGATAGATTAGCAGTGATAGATTAGCAGCGATAGATTAGCAGTGATAGATTAGCAGTGATAGATTAGCAGTGATAGATAGATTGGCAGTGGTAGATAGATTGACAGCAATAGATAGATTGACAGCGATAAATTAGCAGCAATAGATTAGCAGTGATAGATTAGCAGTGATAGATTAGCAGCAATAGATTAGCAGCAATAGATTAGCAGCGATAGATTAGCAGCAATAGATTAGCAGTGATAGATAGATTGGCAGTGGTAGATAGATTGGCAGCAGTGAGTAGATTGACAGCAGCACTAAGCAAGATAGAGGTAATATCTCCACCAATCATATCATCAGATTGATGTATTATATAATCATCAGAATGAGATCAAACTTAAGTCAAAATCATAATCAGTTTCAGATCATGTTCTGATTTTGATAGTCAGTTACTTTATATAAAATATCAAGATTTTTTAGTTTCATTTCACTCATATTTTGATAATTCTAGTCACTTTACACTTTCATTCTGATTCTGATCTCACTAAAATCATGCCAAGAAATGAACTGAAATCAAATTAAATCAAATCAAATATGTAATTCATGGTTTCAGCAGCCAGTCTAAAACCCTTGTTAATTTACTCTTTCACAGTGTCTGAAGAAAGAAGTTATTTCTTCTTTTTTCTTCTCTATATTTTTGATATCAGTTTTTTTAATATAATAATCATGTTATTTCTGTATATTGTTTATTTGAGATTTTAGATTTCATTTTATATAAATCTTTCTGATCTTTTCTCTCAAACTTCTTTAATTATCACTCAATATATTTGAATTGCTTTTTCAAAAGTATAATAATTTCTCTTCAATCTGACTCTAATATTGACTCTGTATAGACTGATATGAGACTGTATTTATTATCTGTATCACTGTCAGTGATTATATCTTTTTCATCATTATCATATATAAATTGTATAGCTTGTAGATATCTTTGTTTTAAGTAATATCTATTGTTTTTCTTTTCACTGTAATGTATAGAATAATCTTCTTTCATATAAAATACTCAATAAATAATATTATAATTTGAGTGCTCTGAGTTTTCAATATTTTATGAACTAGATAATTCTCTATTTTCTTTGTCTTTTATTTCACAATAAGTACAGTTGTTGATTCCACACAGATAAAATATTTTATGATATAAATAATTTAAATCTATTCATTATCAGTTAATATCATTCTCTTATATCTATATATGATATTCACAATTATAATTATATAATATATATTTCTTGTGTCAAGAATGTTTCATATTAATCATTTTTTTATTTATTTATCTAGTATAATACTTATATTCACTGTGTAATAATTTATACATTCTGAATTTATTTATATCTCAGAACTGTTGATAATACTGTTTGTATTTTTTTCAGATTCATTATTTATAATTTATTCAAAATCTATCTATAGCTCACTGAATGTATACTAATTCTTGAGCTTATTTTTTTTTATTAATATCTGTAAATTATTTCAATCTCTGTTCTGACAATCTGTGTTCTGCAATTTTCTTTGCTTTTTTTATTAAATTTTTTTATTATTCTTAGATATTTCATTTTCTGTGGCTTTGTTGTTATATATAATCTTTTGTTTTATTTCTCAGAGTATTATCTGACTATATATTCTGACTTCTCACAATTGAAATATAGCTTCTCATATCAATATTTCTGTTTTTTATCATTGTCTTTTTTTAATGATAGAGTGGTATTCAATTTCATCAGATATAAATTATAATAGTCATTTTATTTATAAATTCTGATTATAAGTATGTAGTAATCTTTTTTTTCTAATCTATATTTATAAAGTTGATTATCAATTCTAATAGTTATTTCAATCATTGTCAATAATTTCTCAGATCTCTGAGCTAGTTTCAATATTTTATCTTTGATTTTTTTATATAGTTCTTGATAAAATTATGCTGTCAAAGCTTTATTATTTCAGTTCAAATATAAGTTTAACTACTGATATTTAAATATATATGATATAGTTGATTCTATTTGCTTGAGCTGATATAGCTTTTGAACTGCTGAATATTTCTCATCAATGTTTTCAAATATTTGCTATAACTGATGAATAAATCTAGTGTAGCTATAAAAGATTTTTGTAATTTATTTATCTTAATCTTTCTTCACTTCATGAAATCATGATCTGATTCTTGATTCAAATCAATTGAATGCAGATTCTATCAAAAATATTGATGCTAATAAAACTTTATCAGATTCTTCTGCTAATTTTGATACATTTATAATAAAATAGATATTTATCTGACTAAGAAAAACTCTCAACTTTTTATATTTTTTATTGAATGATATAGAAGAATTGCATTTGAGTTCTTGAATACTGATTGCTTACTTTATCTTACTGTAATATTTAAGTAACTTCTTTACATTATACTTTTCATCATTGACAATCAATTCTGTTTTGAATATTATAGTTAACTTTTCTTTAGAGCTTTGAAATTTATATCTTTAAACTTAGCTAGTTGTATTAAATTTAGTTCTGTTTCTTAATTAATAAATTATTTCTTTGAGTAGAGATCTCTTGAATTAGAGACAATCAATATTGCTATCAAGTCTCTAATCTAGCAAGCTTCTCACTGACTATAAAATAAAATCAGATTTTATAGAGTATTACTGAGCTTGTTCACTAAGTCAGAAGATAGTACCACTATTATAGATTAAAATATAATATCAAGAGAAATATCTAGAATGACTAGCAATAGCTACAGCAGCAGTCTAAAATAGATAATAAAAATATCTAGTAGAGCTTACAAAGTAGAACAAGTACTTAAGTAGATATTATAAAGAAGTATATATTAAAATGAGCTTATAGTTATACTATATAACTTGAATATAAGTAAGAGTATATGAAGAGGTATAAGAGATAAAATAAAATTGATTATAATCAAAAAGATAAGCTTCTTGATTCTAAGAGTAATAAGTGTGTTTAAATATATTTGAGTTCTTATACAAATTATCTTACTCACTCTGCTTACTTGCTCACTTTACTTACTGATAATTATAATAAACACAGTGATTAGAGTAAGCAGTTATATAATCTTATAGTAGTCTTGATTGAGAATTGTTTCATTTCTGCATTTCTTCAGTTCTTATTTAATAAGCTCTGACTTGTACTGCAGATTTATAACAGTATTGAGCACTAAGTAAGATAGAGATAATATCTTCATCAATTATATCATCAGATTGATGTATTATATAATTATTAGAATAAAATCAAACTTGAATTAAAATTATAATCAATTTCAAATCATGTTCTTGTTTTTGATAGTCAGTCACTTTACATAAAATATCAAGATTTATTAGTCTTATTTTATTTATATTTTGATAATTCTAGTCATTTTATACTTTTATTCTGAATCTAATCCCACTAAAATCATGTCAAGAAATAAACTGAAATCAAATTAAATTAAATCAAATGTGAAATTTATAGTCTCAGCAGTCAGTCTATACACAGTAGAGAGTTGATTATATAAGTTAACTACTAATAGATACTAATCTGTCACATTCTTACTACTATACAGTTTTACAAATTGAAATAGTAATAAAAAATAAAAAATCAATAATATAATATAAAATAATTTATTCACTGTCAAATATAATCAGATATATTAAAAAATATTTACTGATTTCATTAAATTATAATCTATAAAATGATTAATCTTTTTATTATATAACTAGACTGATCACTGAGATCATGAATTTTATATTTGATTTGATTTGATTTGATTTCAGTTTATTTCTTGACATGATTTTAGTGGAATCAGATTCAGAATGAAAGTGTAAAATGACTAGAATTATCAAAATATAAGTGAAATGAGATTAATAAATCTTGATATTTTATATAAAGTAATTAATTATCAAAAACAAAAACATGATCTGAGACTGATTATAATTTTAATTCAAGTTTGATCTCATTCTGATGATTATATAATACATCAATCTGATGATATAATTGATGAAGATATTATCTCTATCTTATTTAATACTCAATATTCTGATGATTTATTATTAGATTCTTTATTTATTACTATCAATCTAGTAAATTTATCACTGCTATTAATCTATCTATTACTATCAATCTATCTATTACTGTTAATTTATCTATTACTATCAATCTATCTATCACTGTTAATCTATCTATTGCTATCAATCTATCTACTGCTGCTAATCTATCACTGCTAATCTATCACTGCTAATCTATTACTGCT
Organism: Histoplasma capsulatum G186AR; assembly: GCF_000150115.1. Lineage (NCBI taxonomy): Eukaryota > Fungi > Ascomycota > Eurotiomycetes > Onygenales > Ajellomycetaceae > Histoplasma > Histoplasma capsulatum. The sequence goes on from NW_025544804.1 coordinate 7,479, forward strand.
AATCTATTACTGCTAATCTATTACTACTAATCTATTACTACTAATCTATTGCTGCTAATCTATCACTGCTAATCTATCACTGCTAATCTATCACTGTTAATCTATCACTGTTAATCTATTACTATCAATCTATCTATCACTGCTAATCTATCACTACTGTCAATTTATATAGAATAAATTATAATTTTATTTAATTTCATTTTATAAAAATGAAATCAAATAAAACTAGAATCACTAATTTATTAGTAGAATATAATCTGAGACTAGATTTATAATATAAATAGTGTAAAATGATTAATTTACTAAACACTATATAAGATCAGAACTAAGATATTTAATAATGAAATCAAAGAAAAATCTGATTTCAGTTTCATATATAATCATATAATCAGTCTATATATAACTAGTGATTATACAGAGAAGGTTCTGAGTGGCATTATAACTCATATTACTATATATATTAGCCAAGCTCTACAATAACTTTTTTAGTGTTAATTATACTGTATATATATTCAACCCCACTTGATTTATACTGTACAAGCAGATATCATCATTCAAAAATAGATTTTTAAATATCTCTGCTCTGTATTCTTCATTATAATCTCTCTAGTTAACTTTACAGAAATGAAATAGCAGCTTCAGATCAGCAAAGATCTCTTTTTATATAAAGAAAAGACTCTAACTCTGACTCTGCAGAATTGATCAAAAAATATCAATAAGCAGTATCTTTTCAGACAGAGAGAATAATGAATGAATGGCACTGCTTCTCTGCATTCAGATTGATTATTCTTATTCTAACTTCTATTTTTTTGTACAGAACTTCTGTAAGAAGACTGATTTTGAAGATAAAAAGATAGTGACAGAGAGAAAGCTAATCTAATTTCTGAAGAAAAAAATACTTTATTATTCACTGCAGAGCTCTGTTTATAAAAGTAAGAGAGTTTATACAGATAGAGATGACAACACTGTACTGCAGACTGTGAATAAAAATACAGTCAAGCTATATATAGCAGCTGTAATGAATCTGTACAGATTTCAGAAGAGTAGAGAAATCAACTTCTCTGATTATTTATATAAGCAGCTGATCAGTATAGTTCTTCATACTAAACTGACTGATGAAATTATAAATTTCACATTTGATTTAATTTGATTTGATTTCAGTCCATTTCTTGGCATTATTTTAGTGGAATCAGAATCAGAATGGAACTGTAAAATGACTAGAATTATCAAAATATAAGTGAAATGAAACTAAAAAATCTTGATATTTTATATAAAGTGACTGACTATCAAAAATAAGAACATGATCTGAAACTGATTATAATTTTAACTTAAATTTAATCCCATTCTAATGATTATATAATACATCAATCTGATGATATAATTGATGAAGATATTATCTCTATCTTATTTAGTGCTCAATACTCTGATGATTTACTATTAGATTCTCTATCTATTACTGTCAATCTATCTACCACTGCTAATCTATACTGCTACTAATCTATCTATCACTGTTAATCTATTACTGCTGTCAATTTATCTACTGCTGTCAATCTATCTATTGCTGTCAATCTATCTACCACTGTTAATCTATCACTGCTAATCTATCACTGCTAATCTATTACTGCTAATCTATCTATTACTGCTAATCTATTGCTGTCAATCTATCTACTACTGTCAATCTATCTATCACTATCAATCTATCTATCACTGCTAATCTATCTATCACTGTCAATTTATCTATTACTGCTAATCTATCACTGCTAATCTATTGCTGCTAATCTATTGCTGCTAATCTATCACTGTTAATCTATTGCTGCTAATTTATCTATCACTGCTAATCTATTGCTGTCAATCTATCTATTACTGTCAATCTATCTACTACTGTCAATCTATCTACCACTGCTAATCTATTACTGCTAATCTATCACTGTCAATCTATATAGAGTAAATCATAATTTCATTTGATTCCATTTTATAAAATGGGATTAAATGAGACTGAAATCACTAATTTATTAATAAAACATGATCTGAGACTAGATTTATAATATAAACAATGTAAAGTAACTAATTTACTAAACACTATATGAAATCAGAACTAAGATATCTAATAATGAAACTGAGGAAAAATTTAATCTCAGTTCTATATATAATTATACAGTCAGTCTACTTTATATACATAAAATCAAAAAGTCTGTACAAAAGTAGACACAGTATGTGAATTGAAAAATTAATACTCTGTAGAATAAATATAATAAAAAGATAATGATTCATCTGATAAAGTTCTGCTAAACTGACTGATATAAAAATAATTAAATATCTATAATAAATCATTTTTGTACAGAGTTGAACTTTTTTATAAATCATAATATACTTCTGCAGAGAGAGATATCTCATACAGCACAGCTGTCTGATTTTTTTATTTTTCAGCTTTCAAATAAAAAATCCACTTTATACTGATCTATAATTCTTATTATAGATAATGATAAAATCAATCAGCTGAGATGACTGAAGTATACTGCTGTAATGAGATATAAAAATCCTCTACTCTATACTAGACTGATCACTGGAACCATGAATTACACATTTAATTTAATTTGATTTAATCTCAGTTTATTTCTTAGTATAATTTTAATGAAATCAGAATCAGAATGAAAGTGTAAAGTGACTAGAATTATCAAAATATGAGTGAAATAGAACTAAAAAATCTTGATATTTCATATAAAATGACTGACTATCAAAAACAAGAACATGATCTGAGACTGATTATAATTTTAACTCAAGTTTGATTCCATTCTGATGATTATATAATACATCAATCTGATGATATAATTGGTGGAGATATTACCTCTATCTTGCTTAGTGCTGCTGCTAATCTATCTGCCGCTGCCAATCTATCTACTACTGCTAATCTATTACCACTGCTAATCTATCTATCACTGCTAATCTATCACTGCCAATCTATTGCTGCTAATCTATCACTGCTAATCTATTACTGTCAATCTATCTATCACTGTCAATCTATCTATCACTGCTAATCTACCACTGTCAATCTATCTATCACTGCTAATCTATCACTGTCAATCTATCTACCACTGTTAATCTATCTACTGCTGCCAATCTATCTATCACTGCCAATCTATCTATCACTGCCAATCTATATAGAGTAAATCATGGTTTCATTTGGTTTCATTTTGTAAAATGAGATCAAATGAAATCAGAATTACTAATTTATTAGTAAAATATAATCTGAGACTAGATTTATAATATAAACAGTGTAAAGTAACTAATTTGCTAAATACTATATGAGATCAGAACTAAGATATCTAATAATGAAACTGAGGAAAAATTTGGTTTCAGTTTCATGTATAGTTATATGATCAGTCTACTCTATACAATATCTCATCTGATATTCTATCTATTTTACTGCTGAAATATCATACAGAAAAGTTTCTCAGACTTTTAAAGATATTTTCTCTGATATAATATTCATCTTCTTTATAAACAGAATCTCTTCAAATCTTTTTTATATGATACTCAGCTTCAGTGAATCAATTGTATATATACAGCAGCTGAGCTTCTATTAAATAAGAAAATTCATCTTGATCAGAGTCAGAGGTTCAGATATACTGAGTTGAATAAAATATCAGAAAATCAGATTTGCTGAGTTGATTAATGAAATAATAATACTCTGATCAACTGCTATCTCATTAATATTCTCTGAGAGTTTATATAAATAATGACAGAGTTTGAGCCACAGATTCAGAACAACTACTTTCTTTCTCAAATCATCATCACTCTTTTAAAGCAGCTGAAGACTGTTATCTGATCATGAATGAATATCTGACTAGATAGATTTAATTTGTATGAAAGATTGAATCAGAAATAAAGATAAATATAGAGAAGAGAAAGAGAAATAGCAGAGATAAAAGAAATAAAAAAAACAGTGTAAGATTTGTCAGAGAATAAATAAAATCTAACAGCTCAAAGATTTCTGTAGCTGCTGAAGCAGCTTTGTATAATAATTTTTCAGAACTCTATACTTCTGCAGAGGCAGTTCTCTGATTATTTTTTATAGTCAGATTCTCTCTTTATACAAAAGAATTATCAGAAATATACTCTTCAGATTATTCAGACTTTTGAGATAGCTGTAGAGTTTCAGAAAATTCAGATTCAGTAAGTAATGTTTATTATTACTGATCAACTGAAAAATGTATAATAGAAGATAATTCAATTCATTGATAAATGAGATTATGAGAATCAGCAGCTGCAGTAGAAGATGACTCAGCAGCTTACTAATCTAATTGATAATCAAATTATCTTTTTTATATAGACAATTTCTCAGAGCTCTGCTGCTCAGAATTCTGTGATGAATCTGATTATTATTTTCTCTGCTTTCTCTCTACTCTTCTCTTCTTCTACTTTTTTCAGAGATATTATACAGAGGTCAGTGAAGTCAGAGATAAAAATAAGATAATTATTAGACAGAGTGAAGCAAAGTCTATAAGAATCTTACAAAGTTCTGAGGGTGTCAAAAGTTGCTTCATTGTATGGCTGAAATGATTGAATATACAGCATTATAAAATGATAGCTTAAATGTTGTTGATATTATTAATACAGAACAGATTTCTGATTCTCTGATTAATTAAAATACTCAAAATTCCCACTTTTAAATCTGCAGTAAAGATTTAACTTTTTCAAATACTGATTTATTATTGAATTGAATATCTAATACTAATTCACAATTGAATATAATGTCTTGATTTTATCTCTGAATGTTGTTTCATTATTTCATTCTTCTTCTCAATTCAACTTCTCTATCTCAACTTTGCATTATTATTTATAATTGTTACATTTAAATATAGAGTGTTCTTATTGTTATCAATCATTTCCTTATGTATACTTCATGAAGAATGCTGATTTCACTGATTTCTACTCTATCTATTTAAATTATTGTAAACAAAGTAAGTGTTCTCACTGCAAAAAATCTCTTCCTCTACTCATCATTACAAATAATAATAGTTCATTAAAAATATACTTCATTTATTCTCTCTATTATCAATATATCAATTTAAATTAATCTTCAAAATCATCATCAAAAAAATGATTATCAACTGCTTCAAAGAGTTCTCTTCAATTAAAGTCACAGAAATTGATGATATTTATTCCTCATATAATAGTATAAATGCTTTATAAATAATTATCAATGATATTACTGATGATTTTTAAAATCACTGCTGCTGAATACTCAACTATTTTCATATCTATAATATTATTCTCATTATCAAATGTGTCAATAGTCAGTAATTTCTTTTTTATCTTTTTACTGAAGAAGATTTTCACAATCTAACTGATATATCTATATCAGAGTTTTTTAAATTTTAATATTATTCTTTCACAGTATATATTCAATCAGCAGAATTATTACTCTGTATTATCTTCATCTCTTCAATTATCTTCATATTTCTTGTATTACTATCACTCAGAATCTTCTTTGCAGATATATAATTTTTATATATTAGACAATATACACATCAAATCTGTCTATATATTATCATTCTCTTGATTGAGTGATTCTGAAAGTGAATATATATTAGATGAATATTTCTCAGTAGCAGTCTCTTTCTATTAATTTTTATACACATCATTATTAAATTTATAGAATAATACTCAGTTAATCTTTTTTCTACAGTTGAAGAATTCAATATTTTTATCTGAGTTTATATATAATAATAATATTGAGTTGAATAAGCAGTAAAATGAGCTGTGTTAACTAAATTCAGTCATATTATATAATGACTGACAGTATATTTGTAATTTTCACAGAGTATTCAAGAATGAGAAGATGGAAATCTGCACAGTGTGCAAGAAAACCTGGTTTCAAATGAAACTTATATTAATCAAGATATATGATAGATGTGTGCAAGATCAATATCAACTGAAACAGTGGTAATAAGATGATTATACTGAATTAGATGCATCAGATCTATACAGTAATGATAATAATATAAACTCTGACAGAGTTTTATAATATCTATCTAAGTTAACAGTGGCAGAGAAGATGCTGATTGTATGATATAGTTTATATATATAGATAAGATGAGTTTATAAACTTCAGTACTGATATTCAGAATATATAATATATTTTATACAAAATATAATAACTATAATTAATAAACTTTCAAGATTTTCTCAGTTATTTGATATACTGATACTCAAATCATATAAATATAATTAGATTTCTGAAATAAATATTTAATATATCACTGATCTGCAGATGAGAAGATATAATATACTGATATAATTTCACTATTTTTTCATCCACTACTCTGACTATTGCTATATTGAAATTGATGAGAATATAGTGACATCTCTTTTCTATAATGCAGATATAAGTAATCAACTCTCTTTCACATATGAGAATACTGAATCATCTGATTATAAATCAGTTATAGATTTACAATCAGAATCACTCACTCAATCAGAACAATATAATAATAATATTTTTAATACTATATTTTTTATTTCAAATCTTCTAGTAGACACTGATGAATACACACTGCTTGCAAGTTATATTAATACAATCACTGATAATTATTTGATCATACCCTCTGTTCATCATATACTACTTATCAATTTTAATTCATGAGAGTAAATATATTCAATGATATTTCTCACTCTATTTCTATAGACAAAAGCTGATTTTATAAATAAATATGAGTGTTCAGTAACACTCACTCAGTGAGCTTATTATCTGATATAATATTCAGATAAATGTTTTACTAGATATTTATAATTTCACTATATAGTATTCAATCAGATACTGCATGAGCAAGCATTTCACACTGTAAAGTGATATATTATCAAAGATAGAGACAGTTGCAATCTGACTATTGATAATATTCAGAAGACAATATTTGATATCAATTATTTATTCTTTTTTCAATAGATAGTAAGATCTGAGTCATCAATTAAAGATATGTGATTATATTGAAATAAGTGGTGATATGAACTTGAGAGTATTGTATACTGACTTTCAATAAATAATCTATTTCTCATTTTTAGTGCTGCAGATCATCAGTAGTATAATCTACAAACTTATTTATTTAAATTTCATAAGTATTATCAGACTACTGATGACAGACAGTGAGTGATAATTACACACAGCAATATTCAGAATAATTTCTATATTATTATTTATTATTTAACTCATCATTTTCATTTTTTTACTCAGTAAATACTAATATCAAAGTTCAATATAATTGATCACTGATTTTGATTTGAGTGACAGAATAAAGACAGTGATTATATTTATAATTTCATCTGATTATATAATGCTTCTGTTGCTGATGTGTTATTAATTATCATCTATTAAATTATTGCAACTTTCTGAGATTTTAAAATCACTGCAGTTAATTCTGATTCAACTCATCTTTCAGATCAAAAATATTCATTTTCTTTATTATTTTATTAATAGATATGAATATATATATTTCTGATGAAGCCTTTCACAGAGTCTCTCAAATCAATACTATTGAATTAATACTAACACTTTTATAGACAAACTTCAGAGACTATTGCATAGCTCTGATCAATTATTTTGAAAGATATATATAATATTCTAATATATACTATCTTTATAGAGATAAACAGACTTATAAGATTCACTGCAGATTTTACTATTTACATCTTTTGTATAACACACTCACTATTGCATGTTACAATGATTTAGATGATTTTTTATAATATAAATCTTAATGAATATTTGCTGCTAAATGAATAGATCAGCTGTTATAAGCATTCTCTTCAACAATTACTCTTAACTAATTTGTAAATGAGAATCTCTCATCTTTCATTTTCTTAAAAGATGTACTGAAATATACAGTAAAATACTGCACAAAGAATAAAGTGAAATTTATATTATATAATGATATTGTAAGAGCTGTATGTAATACAATTTCTCATTTCTATATCTTATCAGCTATACAGTCAGTGATTATTAAACTACTGAATAGATTTATTGATGAAAGAGATTGATCTGCTCAAGAAATATATTATTATCTATTTAATTTATTTTTGATAGAATGCAGTTGTATTATCATCTCAATGTATTGTCATAAATATTTTCTTCAGTATAAAAACTTTAAGATTATTAACTCTGATTTTATACAGCAGAAGTCTATATTTAATAAATATAGAAATTATTCATCAGTTCTAGATAATATCATACTTCTTCAGTTTATACAGAGTTATAATTTCAAGATTTATAGACAACAACTCTGAGCTTCACTGTGATTGATATTATTCTAATCTCAGTATTTATCTGATTATAGTAATAGTAAATACTCTGACTTTTACAGAATGAAGATGATTATATATTATTTATAGTGTGATTGCAATATTTATCTGAATATATTTGATGAGTTTAATAACTAAGTGAAAGTCTACAATCATTGTCTGTGCAAATATTGAAATATATATGAATTCAATACTCTTGATTTTGTGGAGAACAAAGTTATTATAGATGAGTTTAAGTCAGATGAGTAATAGAAAAATATAGTTCAGAATAATTGAAAAATATTAGCAGCTGATCTTTCAGATTACAAAAATATCAAAAATAAATTCAGTGATCTTAGTATGTATGATATGAATATTTATTATAACTGACACAGTCATTACCACTCTATTGAAGATCTATTATTGAATAATTGATGAAAGACTGTCAAGATATATGATTATTCATCATTTTCAGTATCAATTATAATAAATCTGAATATTCTTATCAATGAGCAGTGTTAGTTATTTGATTTGATCATCAGTTATTTTAGATAAGAATTTACTGATATATTTTGATCATCTCTGCTTCTCAATATTGATGATTAAGAAGAAACTGACAAATTATATATTATTGATACTATTAGTGAGCATCTTGACTATATAATATATCAGCAGAAAAGAATATTTTCAATAGTTCAATCTATCTCAATAGATATAGCAGCTTTTAATATTCAAAATATTATACTTTATAGTCTATTACATCTATCTGTTCAGACTGTATATTAATTATTGTTATCTGAAATACTGTTATTTCTTCAGAAAACACTGCATTATATAAAATATATTATCATTGATAAAAAATCAATACTTGATTTTATAATGATTAGTCAGATTGATTATCAACTTAAAGAGCTATATTTACAGTGTGATGATATATTTTTTGATAAACAAAGTATTCTATTGATCAGTGATTTCTATCAGCTTCTCTCTGTCAGAGACTTTTTTTTATACTTAATTTTCTCTTACTTACAGATTGATAGTGCTATTGATATATATTATTTCTTATTCATCACTCTCATTCTTCAGTAGATTATATATCAGTATAGAGATGATAATCAATCAATTCAGTTTAGACAGACACTGAGCAATCTGTAAATTAACACTCTAATATAGAATAATTAATAATTATTTCTCTTCAGAGTAAAATACAATCTTCATTTCAATAAGATTATTCTGTTTGAGAATGCTATTCACATATATTCAAAGAATGAGAATGTTTATTTATATAATATATCAAGACTTAGAGTATGCAATTGATCAGTTAAAATAATATTCATCAATTATCTGAAATATAAATCAGTAAAGACAGCCACAGTAGATGAGATACAGAATCTATTTAATATTATTTACTTAAGTATTAACTGTCAGATAATACTTATATACAATTTATAAACTGACAAAGATTTTATTAATGAGTTATTTAATACTATGTATGATATTATTTGAGTTGATTTCTGTAATCTCATACTCATACCTTCACATACAATACTGATTAAATTTGATGAATATATTAACTCAGAAGTCATTGTTGATCTTATTGACAATCAATCTGTTGTTTTTATATTCTATTCACAGATGAAATTCAATCTGAATAGAAATTATTATACTTAAAAGCAATTTTCTATTATATTTATATATATCATTACAGTTTACAAAAATCAGAGTATGATTTTGAATAGAGCAGTTTTAAACATATATAATATAGATTTTATATCTGATTTTACTTATATTATCTATTTCTGTATCAGATTTCTCAATGATCTGATATTTAATCAGAAGTTTGATTATATATACTTTCAAATATCAATAACAACAGTTATATTAAACTATTATAAAAATGTAAGATACAGAAGTCAGCAGTAAAATATTGAGCAGTATATAAATAATATATATATTACTGTGAGAGTCTTCAGAAGCTCTCAGCAGTCTTCAATTTCAGAATAACTTCTTTTAACTATTATAAAATATCTATTCAAATTTGAAAGCTGATCAGTAAGTATATTATACATTTGAAATACTTTTTTTAAAATTTTCATAATTTCTCTGATATATTTGTTGATGAGATCATCATATTTGAAGTTCTGTATACTGAATTATAGCTTGATTAATTAATATAATCAATATATATTCTACAAGTATATATTTTTTCTTATAAGTCTGATTGTTTTCTTCTTTGAAGATATATAATAATAGTTATTATATTATGTTTTTCATTGATTGATTTCTGAGGTGATTTCATTGAAACTTAGATGTGTTTAGAATATAACACTGTCTTGAATATATTTAGAATATAATACTATTTTAAATATGTTTAGAATATAACACTGTTCTGAATAGAACTCTTTATAAACAACTTGTTAATTTTAAATAGTATATATCTATTTTATATCTATTCTATTTAATATCTATTTATTTCATCAGTTGAATTGTATAGATATTTTGAGACAATCTTCAGTTTTATTTATTATATTCTATCTGTTTAATTACTTACTGTACTGACTCATTTATTCAATTTCTATAAAACTACTCTTCTTCTTATCTCTTATTTTTCTTATCTTAGAGAAATTACATCATCTATCTCTTTTTGTGCAGCACATCAATCTCACTATTATATTATTAAATAAGTTGATATTTTTCTTCACAAGACATTCTACAGCTGATTAGTATAATTTAAATGATGAAAAATATATGAAAAACATGAGTATTTGATGTTCTTGAACTGTGATTTAAAAGTTAACTGGATTGTGAGCTTGTTTAACTTACTTATATTTTATATTTTATATAATATCTTTGAATTATCTGCTAATGAATCTGTTGACAGCAAATACAGTATCTTCATCTCTATCTCCACTCTTATCTCTAATGAATAAGTGCAATATTATAAGTTTAAACAATATAGATCTTGTGTTGAAACTGAATATTAATTGAAATAGCATTTAAATCTATTTCATATATGTTGCTGATAGCTAATATATAATATAGTCAGTTTATTCATTATAACTGATATTATGAAGACTTCTCCAACTATCTTTTTATATTATTCACATATCTCTTTTTATATATCTTCTGAATTTAACATGAATGTTGATCAGTTCAAAGAACAAAGTATGTTGAAGTCTCTCTCAATTATTTCTCTATACTAATATATCATTACAGTTTCATTACAATCAACAGCAGAATTAATCAATATAGCAAAAATCACTACAAAAGCAGATATACTGAAAAAATTCTGAATTATCAATAAATTCAAACTTATAACTTGACTTCAGAGTCTTTTGATCTGCTCATACTATTTCAAATTCTACATTTATTATCTAAGTTTAGAATATATCAAAGAATTGAAAGCATATGTGAAAGATTCAATTTTTACAAATATTAAGATTCATTTGCTCAAAGAAGAGTGTGATGAATGAGTACATTTCTCTACAGAAAAACTGAGTTTCAAAATATATAAGATAACTGACTTTTATTATTGTTTCATTGTTAAAACAGTATTCTGAAACTGTCAAGTATAAGACAGTGTGTATTATTAAAAAAACATTCAAGAATAAAAATGCCACAGACAAATGTTTATTCTTCTCAAATAATTAATCAAGAAATATATATCAAGTTGTTTGACAGAATATACAAGAAAAAATCTCTCAGAATTAAAATTTTATTCAAATCTTTCTTTATGTTTCAAGTCTGTAGATATAGATGATGATGCTGTGAAAGTCTTTCTTAGCAATTCAAATACTTTATCAATCAGTATTCACTCATTCATTATAATAAATGAATCAAATATAATTTCAAATACTGAAGATCTGATACAAGAAACTCTCACTGCTATATAAGAAGATATTGATATTATAAATAAAAGATAAAAGAATGAACTTTTGATATCAGTCTGATAATTAGAACTTACACACTTGTTCAATATTATTGATCTCAGAGAATCTTATTAACAATAAATCAATATTCACAAAATTATTTATATTTTATAGAAGACAACAGATACAACAGAGATAGAATCAGAGAGAGACAACAGCAATTTCTCTATATTTATAAATATAAATTATCTACAGACTGAGTTTATCAACTGAGATCAATAAATATTAAGTGACTGATTAGATGAGATTATTCATTTAATACAGAAGTCAGTAAATAAATTCTATAAAATACAAATGTTTCTGAACAATTTCAACATACAACTCTTAAATTATAAAGAAGTATGTAAAATACTGAAAATAATAAACTCAGATGTATTAAAGATATCTGATATATAGTATAATGTAAAACTTAAATTTTGACAGTCAGTAACTGTAAATATAATATATAATTTTTGAAAGTGTATAATCACAGATCTGATGAGTTTTGATAAAATATAAATAATTATTGTATATATACTCAATATAAGTTAATCTAGTCTCTGAAGACTCTTATAATCTGTTGTATAAAGAGCAATATTAATCAATATATTTACAGCTGAACAATGAAATACAAGAGTTAGTATATTCAAAATCAATTATTTTAATTGTTTCATCAGCTCTTCTTGATCAGTGATGTACTGAAATCAGCATCATATCTGACACTTTCAATATATAAGTCTATTATAATAATATATAAGATGATAGATCTGATCACAGATTTATATAGAAATAGTTAATAAAATATAATAAAGTTTTTCAACAGTAATAGTCATTGCAATAAATTGTTCTTACTTTCTATCAGAGTTTATCTATATATAATAACTCAAATGTCATTTAATTATAAGTTGCTGAAGATTGAAGTAAATTAGAATATAATTACTTATATAATCTATTAGAATTATTTGAAACTGCTGTGTTCAATAAAGTTTATATATTATAAAATAGAGAGACAGTTATAACTTACATCTGCTTTGATCTAAAAGCAGAATATTATATTATATTGAATATCACTCTCTATATAAATAACATGAGTGATATAAAGAATTTCATGAGATTTATTTTGTCATTATTTTCAACTCTTTTATAAAATAACAGCAGTTATCTAGCAAAGTACAGTGTTGATTATAAATTCAATTTTTTTGAAGTGAATATATATAAATCATCTGCTATATTCTGTATGACTGCTGAAGCACTCAACTTTTTGATATGAAGAATATCACTTACAGATATACAGATTGATTTTCATATTTTCAAATTTCTAAAGATATATTCAATTCACTGAATACTGATAAATCATCTTTTATCAGTGATTGAGTTGAAAATTGAGAATGACATCTCTATAACACAGTATCATGTTGTGAAATGCTGATTTATCATTTGACAACTGAAAAAATACCACAATTTAACTAAGTATCTATATCAGAGACTAGTTTTGAAACTATTAGATAACTGAATTTTTATAAATATAGATAAATATAGACAACTGACTCTGTTTATTTCTTGACTTAGCTATATATATTATTATAAATCTGTTATAGTCAGCAAGGTTTCTCTGACTCTGATACAAGTCAAATATATAACTCTTTTTATTAAATAACTAAATTTATATTACTTCACTCAGTATAAAGCTGCAGAAGACTTTATCAGAGATTCTCAGCTGATACTTTTCTTCTTCTCTGAAGTAAATATCTCAAGTTCTGAAAATCAGAAAAAAATATTTATATTGATGCTATATGAGACTTTTTGACTTCATATTTTGATGAAATGACTCAGTTACAAAGTATTTGAGCTTAATAAAAAGTTAATTATTTGATGTGATGAATCAGATGAACAAGTGCTTGTGATAGAAGTATATACTCTTGTGAATATTTTATATTATATCTTTCATATCAGTCTGAAACCAAGCAAATATGTGGTGATGATGGCTAAATTTAATGAAAACAGAGAGAATTCAATAATATTTATCATCTTCTATTAAATTGAAAATACTGGATTCAACTTACAATATCTTTGTTGAAATACTCATTGCTATAATATAGCAAGTAATTACTCTATAATCAATCAAATCATTGAGTACATTCTTTATATTGAGCAAATTAGAATTATCAAGATTTATAAATATTTTATTCTCAATTTCTTTAATGTTTATAAGCTGCAGAAATTAAATTCAAGATATGTTCTGAGTTTTATAACTGAGTTGAATCAGACAATATTCAGAATGCACAAGAAAGAGGATTTTGAGAAGAATATAGATGAAATTGAAAAACTATATCTAGATTCTTGAATTAAGTTGAAAAATAAAATTATTCATTATTTAAACAATGATGAAGATATGCTGAAGAATATAAGTTCATTGAATAATAATATCTTAATTACTGAATTGATGAAGTTGTTTCAGAGAATGAATAATAATATTGATATAAACAGTATTCTGATTTCACTGAGTGAGGTTATTATCAACTAGCAGAGAAGTCACTGATTTTATTTATTTTCTTTTAGAGTTGAAATTTGAAAATGATCAGAGTTAGAATAGATAGAGTAATGATGTTATTAGTTAATTAGTTTATTTTTTTAATGAGAATAAATAGTATTGTAACTTTACAATCTCACTTTATTCTGTTCAGCTGTATATTTTATAAAGCTTCTACTATATAGTATTGTATCTGAGCTGTTCACCTCTTCAAAGCAACTAAAGATGCATTTCATTCTCTTGAATTTAGAGATTCATTTACCCACTCTCTGAAGAGAGGGTGCTGAGAGCAGATTGTCTCTGATTATTTAATAATACTGAATCTGTGAATCTGACAGTTACACTTCTTACTTCTCTCTGAATAAAAAATAACTACTTTTTTTTTCATACAATACAGTTAGTATCTGATTTATAATGAAAGTGAATCACTGATCTAGAGAGTGGTTTATTAGTACAGAGTCTGAAGAATCAGAGAGACAACTGATATAAAAACTTCTTCAAAAAATAGATAATATTCTGCTGATAAAAGATCATTATTAATGAGATTTGTATATATATATTCTCTGATATAATTGTCAGTGCTGCTGTAGAATCTCTGAAGCTGATCTATCAGTAAAAAAAACTCTTTTTTAATAAATTAACAGAGTTGTTGAAAAAATAGAGACAGCTCTAGAGAATCTATTATTTTCTTTCTCTTTATACAGAGTTGCTGAGACTTTGACTTTATATAATAATATAGAGTGTATTTTTAGATAAATTAGAGTGTACTGCTAGCAGCTCTGCTCTTCATTATATAAAGATTTATTATTATACAGTATATTCTCTTACTACAGCTGACTATTGTATGAAGACAACAGAGATAATAAGCTGATTGAAGAGAATAAATGAATTGACAGATTGACAATGATAATAAAAACAGTGAATTGTATCTATCTCTTTGTATTTATTCATCTCTCTATAATAATATCTTCTTCTTCTCTCTCTTTTCTTCTTCTTTTCTTCTTCTTTTAATATATTATCATATCAATTATATATATATAAAGCTCTGGCAGATTGCTTCATCAATTAGATATCACAGTATTAACTGCTCTCTTCTTTATATAATATAGAACTCTCTTTCTTCTTGATCTCTCTGATCTTCAGAGTCTTCATCACATTTTTTTTATAACTAATCAATAACTGAGTTTCTTTATTCACAGTTTATAATTCAGAGCAGTTCTGACTTTCTCAGAGTAAGATATATTCTTTATACAAGACAGCATAACAGAGCTGCAGATTCAAAGTCATCAGTCATTATATATCAATATCATTCTCATTCAATCTTACAGTTGAACAGAGTTATATATATATCTTATCTGCTGAAGTACTTATTCAGATCTTCAGTTATTCTCAGAATATCATTATCTATCTGATTACTTTGATGAAGCTTGTAGCAACTATAAATAACATGATTATATCATTCACTACTCTGTATAAGATGAAGAAGAAGTGGAGATAATAGAGATTGTAAATGATGAGAAGAATGATTCTCAACAGTAGATGAGGGATTTCTCTGAACAATAGCTGCTCACAGCTGATTCAACATCTGCTGCTTCTATAATTCTTGATTAGCTCTCTCTTTTCAGTATATATAATCTCTTTTTCTCTTTCTTTTTCTTTTTCTTTTTCTCTTCTGAAGAAGTAGATATATATTATTTCTATTTACTTCAGTTATACAGAGTCTATATATAATATCTAGACATGATCTGCATCTCTATATTGATGTCTAGAACTAGTAGCTCATATGATGAAATCAAGCAGATTATATAAATAGATAGAAGAAAGATAACTAGCTAGCTAGTCAGATCTATAGCAATTGATTTTTATTCATACTATTTTTCTTCAGTCAATCATCTTGTACAGAGCTTCAATAACTGCTAAGATAACATGCCAAGCAGACCCCTCCTGTATAACTCAGTTATCCAGGGGGGGTTTGGCCTGGGTGGCATCCAGTATAACCATGTTATCCAGAGGGGTCATGTTATAACGCCGCTAACGCGCCCCCTGGATAACTATTAATTAATTATATAAAGGTAGCTATTTGAGTAATTAATATCTAATAAAAGTAAATATATAGCTTTATAAATCGAGTTTTTTTAAAAGTTATTATTTGAATTTTATTTCTTTCTTATTATATATATAGAAATCTCTTTAGTGTAGCACATCTTCATATTCTTTGAGAGATCCCTAGGATACAGACACTGCCCACTCCCTCTCAGAACATTAAATTTATACATACATACATACATAGGCTCATTCACTAGTTTATTTAATCACGTGCCATGGGACAAATCCCAAACCTGGTCCAGTGACCACCTCGTTTTCCACTTCCACCAGCCTGCTGCTCAGTGTCACTTTTTTCCACAACTTCTTCTCCCACAATTCCTCTGGTCCAAGAGATCTCGTCTACTACTCGTCTGCCTTTTCACAAGTCAAATAGCTACACCTCCTTCCCAACTCACTAGCCAACTACTATCCCCCTGAAAACTCCTCTTCTCCGCACTCCCGATCAAGTCATCAACCCTGAACCTACCCATCCTTTTCCCCCTCCAAATAACCAAAAATAAAACCAAAAGAACAAATCAATAAAAGACCGAAAAATCTCCTACTTATTTACGTTTGGGCCACGCCGTCGGTCGTTGAACGTTTCTGGTGCACTTTACGCTTCGAAAGTGAAAACCCGCCAAGAACCTCACGAATTCTCACCTCGCCACCTGCTGTTGATCCAACAGCCCACGACGTCTCCACATCACCACGGTTGTCAGCCTGGCTGCAAGGTGGTACCTACTCCTGAACTGGAAGCACATATACCTGACTATCCCCGAACTACTCTCTCCCACTATCCCTGTGTTGGCTTCAAGCTTGCTCACTCGTCATGGCCGATGCGCTTGCTTCGCAATTGAATAGCACAAAGCTAGGGTCTGTTACACCTATATACATCGTTCATCCCGTCCCATCAACCCGGCGAAGATATAATATGTTCGCTCTAGGCTTCGTAGCTGATAGGGATTTTATTTACAGAGAAAGCCATTCCGAGAAATGGAGAGAAAATCTAAAAGTGCCCCCAAAAGACACACGAACTCAAACCGAGGTGAGATATACCTTTAAAAAAATGCTTGACCTCCATCTAGTTTGACCTCCCAATCTTACCGATGTTCTGTATTTTAGGATGTCACGGCTACGAAAGGTCTAGAGTTCGAGGACTTCTACATTAAGCGGGAATTGATGATGGGTATTTTTGAGGCTGGTTTTGAGAAGCCCTCCCCCATCCAAGAAGAAACTATACCCGTGGCCCTCACTGGGCGGGATATCCTTGCACGCGCGAAAAACGGAACAGGAAAGACTGCTGCCTTTGTTATCCCGACGTTAGAACGAACGAATCCCAAAAATTCCAAAACACAAGCCCTCATCCTGGTCCCTACAAGAGAACTCGCTCTTCAAACATCGCAAGTGTGCAAGACCCTTGGGAAACATCTTGGTATCAATGTTATGGTCACGACTGGTGGCACGGGCCTTCAAGATGATATTATACGGCTGAATGAAGCAGTTCACATCATCGTTGGCACTCCTGGGAGAATACTGGATCTTGCTAGTAAAGGTGTGGCAGACTTGTCAGATTGTTCGACTTTTGTTATGGACGAGGCGGACAAGCTTCTCTCACCCGAGTTCACCCCGGTTATCGAACAGCTTCTGTCGTTCCATCCCAAGGACCGTCAAGTAATGCTTTTCAGCGCAACATTCCCACTGATCGTCAAATCTTTCAAGGTAAGCGCTCCCTAAAACCCTGAGGTTGGTTCCACGTGATCACCTAATACGTTTTGTTTGAAAATAATATAGGACAAACATATGAGGAATCCTTACGAGATCAACCTCATGGACGAGCTTACACTTCGGGGCATCACGCAGTATTATGCATTCGTCGAAGAAAAGCAAAAAGTCCACTGTCTGAATACTCTCTTCTCCAAACTCCAAATCAATCAATCTATCATTTTCTGCAACTCTACGAACCGTGTTGAACTACTCGCCAAGAAAATCACCGAACTGGGGTACTCATGTTTTTATTCTCACGCTAAAATGTTACAGCATAACCGAAATCGTGTGTTCCACGACTTCCGTAACGGCGTTTGCCGAAACCTGGTCTGCTCAGACCTGTTGACACGCGGCATTGATATTCAGGCAGTGAATGTCGTGATCAACTTTGATTTCCCCAAAAATGCCGAAACTTATCTTCACCGCATTGGTCGATCAGGTCGGTTTGGACACTTGGGTTTGGCTATTAACCTAATCAACTGGGAGGATCGATATAACCTGTATAAAATTGAACAGGAGTTGGGCACTGAAATCCAGCCAATCCCCCAATCCATCGACAAAAAGCTCTATGTTTACGACACACCCGACACCATCCCCCGACCCACTTCTAACGTTGGCCACCAGCAGCAGCAGCAGCAACAGCATCAGCATACTTCCGAACCGCCGCAACATCCTAACAATCCAGGAAATCACAATCGCCGACATGGCCAGCATCAATATGCTTCCAATAGGGGCCGTGGATCTTATCGTGGCGGTCGTGGCCAAGGACACCGGGGTGGCTATGGAGAAAATCATCGCCAGAACTGCACCGCACCGCGACCAAGCGCAGCCGCATCTGCACCCGCGTCGTAACTGGACATTACAAGTTTTTCAGTATCGGATTGTCTAATGATTGGAGCTAAGCATCTCTGCTAAAGTTGATCGATGTCTTATCCACCATTTATAGCTGTTCGGATTTCGAAAATATACCTTCATTTCATTCGTTCCTCGCCTCGGCCAGATTTTTATTCCATGTCAACCACATATTAAAAAATCATCGTCATTATCTTGGTCCTTGTAGTATTTGCAAAACTTCCACCCAGACTGCCTTAGTTTGTCCTATGAGGTCATATTGCTTGGCATAATCGAAATTCCTGTATTTGCATGAACTCCTGGAATTGCAACGAGTTATGTATCATATTTTCATATTTTCCCTTACTCCCCCACGCCCCCGACCCCTTTATCCCATTCCTCATTTTCGATCCTTTTCCGTCTTCGATCTGTCATATCCGGTGGACTTCGCTTGGGTTTGACGTTGTTCTTCTTAGATGGAACAACGCCGTCTCTGCACCACCTGTGATTATTATCCTGCGATATATTCATTATGCAGGAGGAACTGCAAAATCGATGTTGAGGGTGAACTCTTCGGCTACATCAGCGCAAATTGAGAAGGTGTTGACATCCTCTCAAGCATTTTAAATGAATTACCGAAGCGGAGTTCGTTTAAGAGCCATTTCCCCTTGCCTTTCGCTTCTTGTTATATCCTCCCACCGGTCTCCCGACATTTTAGTAACACTGCTCTGGATCTCACCACAAGTCGTCGTCCGTTTGCGAACCACCTTTCCTCGGCGAGTAGAGCTACCCTCCTCATCCACTCCACTTGGCCCACATTTCCTTCGGGACCCAAACGTCGCTAATTAATTTCGATCGGTGCCAACGTGTTAATCTCGACTACCCAATCCCTATAGAGACCCTCGCAAAATCCAACAAAGATACACAAAAGAAATCAAGAAAGAAATTTATAGAATATAAAATTCCAACCACTAAACACCTAAAAAAGCCAAAAAAAAGGTCAGCGGGGAGATAACTAAGTGCGGATACATATTGAGGGTTTTATTTGGAGTGCGAATTGTGTTCTTTGTTTCTAAAACAAAGAAACCCCAAGTATACAACCATAATACACAGGCCCCTCCACGTGTCAAAAATTATATATATATAGGTATCAAAAACGCAAATAGCAAAATTTGTCTCTCCTCTGCCAAAAAGTCCTACTTTCTTGCTAGATGTAATGAATTATATATAAATGTATATATTGCTAGAAGAGGTCAAGCCGTATTTGCCAGCTTTATGATGAACCCAGAGCTGATTCTGTATTTCACATAAAGATCAATTTTATTAGTCCATATTCTGTTCTTGAAATCGACGGGCGCCAAGCCCAACTCAAAACTCGCAAGCCTCTTAAGGTTCGGAAAAGATCCAAGTTAACTGCCGCAAGCGAAACCGATTCATGCTCTCGAACAAGGACAGAATCAGGGCATCTTCGTCCTGCTGAGCGGGTCCTATTTACAAGAGATACATACATACATAGCTGTCGGCTATGGCGACGTCAGAGAGCGATCAAAGGCCAAAGGTCCCATAAATTATTGCCCCTTCACCACAACGTCTTGAGATTTTCTTAGTGGCTAACACGTACATCGCATTCGCCTTGTTAATGATAGCCCGGTAGTCTACGGTCGATTATTGCCGGGTCGACGGCTGGAGCTGTTGAGATCTGTACGTTGCTGTTCCTCAACCGTTGCGTTCCATTGCCATTTGATCGATTTGAGTGATTTTTCAAGTTAATTAAATTAACCGGAGTTCGTTCTACAACTCTTGATTGATAACAGCCATTACATATCCCGCCGAATGTATGATACCAAACTATCCTAAGTCTTCTCCCTCTTCCCATCCTTCTACGTTGGCAGCGCTAAAGTTGACGGCCACAAACAGTCGCGAAGACTAGAACGCAGCTCAACCATCGGTTACCAGACTCGAAAAAGCTCCCCTGGCCTCCCTTCGGAAAGGCGTGGTACGCGGGGTGTACAACGTTGATTATTGGCAATTCTCTCAAGGCGGGGATCCGTAAGTGGTTTCCTTTTCTTTTTGGTAATTTTAAAGGTATATATCATACCTGTGTATTTGTGTGGAGTGTGTCGATAGGGGGCTAAAATCCCATTGCTTGGGGTTGGATTGGCAGGATTCGTGGCATTTGATTTCTTTAAGTCTATGTTACAAGACGAGGACGGCAAGATTTCTGGGCCGCGGACTGTAATCGCCGGGCTTGGTGCTGGCTTTACAGAGTCACTGTTGGCCGTTACGCCTTTTGAGAGTATCAAGACACAGTTGTACGCTCTTGCCCTGTCTCTTCGCTCTTCTCTCCCACCATGCCGATACTAATTTACCTCAGTTATGTGCTAACTGTCCCACACATAGGATCGATGACCGCAAATCCGCTAGCCCACGCATGCGCGGCTTTCTCCATGGCACCGGGGTAATATTCCGCGAGCTCGGGGTACGCGCATTCTTCCAGGGCTTTGTGCCAACGACGGCACGACAGGCTGCTAACTCTGCCACCCGTTTTGGCAGTTATACGACCATCCGGCAGTTTGTGCAGGGATATGTAGCGCCAGGGGAGAGGTTGGGCGCTGCGAGTACGTTCGCCATTGGAGGACTGGCAGGTCTGATCACCGTGTATGTTTCGTTTTCTCTTCCCCATGTTGTGACTTAGTGATGTGAAAATGGGTTTAGCTCGAGTGTTGACTCTTTGTCTGTTGGTGTAGATATGTGACCCAACCCCTGGATACGATTAAGACTCGGTTAGTTTTACCTTTTAGCCCTCACAGGTGAGTAAAGAGAGAGAAGGGGACTGAGACTGACATGTATGTTCAGAATGCAATCCATCGAAGCTCGAAAGAACTATAAGAATAGTTTTGTTTGCGCGACTACCATTTTCAAAAACGAGGGCGTTCTCACATTCTGGTCAGGGGCTTTGCCGCGGTTGGCACGTCTGGTTATAAGCGGAGGTATTGTTTTCACGATGTAAGCATCTGTATCTAATCTACCCATCCCAAAAGCTATCCTTTCACTTTTGTTGAACAAGGCAAATTGATACCCTTTGGGCCCAGAATCCATCACTAATAATATCCATTGAAACAGGTATGAGAAAACGATGGAGGGACTGGACGTGTTGGATCCAGAGAGGAAGTACATCTAAATTTTCCCCACCTTATTTATTGTATAACCTTTCTGGTTGATATGGGTTTAAACCCTGCTTGAAAATAGACACTAGACTCATTCATTGCGATTGAAACAAAAAGTAATATTCAAAAAACCTCCGGGAGTGTGTAGGACAATTGTGATTATTTCCTGAAGGATTAAATCAAGCATATATGTCCAACATTTATATACTGTATATGGGGTAATAATCACAAAGTCCTCTCAAGACCTCGCCCGCTTTTTCGCCGCCTCCTGTGCCATTTTCATTTGCTCCTCCGCAAACACATCATCGACCTCCCGATCAACAAGCCATCCCCTCACACTATCCATAATCTTCTCAAGGCCATCACCACCCTCCATGATACTTCCCAGGTTATGCAATGTCAGCCCACTGCGATGATCTGTGCATCGGTTCTGTCCAAAATTGTACGTGCGGATTTTATCCCCTCTCCCCATCTTTGCCACACCACCCATGACTCCCCGCCGCAATTTCACCATCTCCTCCTCTCTCGCCTCACGTCGCTGCTGCGCAATCCTAGCCCTAAGGAGATGCCACGCCTTGCGCCGATTCTCGTGCTGTGACCGTGAATCCTGCATGCCTACCACAATTCCTGTGGGGATATGCGTCAGTCGGATTGCGGATTCGGTTTTATTGACGTGCTGCCCACCAGCCCCGCCTGCCCGCATTTTCTCCACATTCACTTCCTGTGGATCTATGTAGTAGTCGGAATTGGGGTCGTCGAAATTTAGCTCACTGTCCCCTTCCCCAATGTTGGACGAGAACGAAGGCAGAATCACCACGCTGACAGCACTGGTGTGCGTCCTGCCTTTGTTTTCAGTTGTCGGTACTCTCTGCACGCGATGCACACCCGCCTCTGTCCGAAGCGTCTCATAGCTTCCCGGTGTCTCGATTTCCATCACTGCCTCGATTAATCGATCCTCGGACCCGCCATTCGCACCGGCATTTTCGCATTCCTTTTTTAAGAGAGTGGTGCGCAGGCTGCGGTTGGAGCAGAACATAGTATACATGCGCAGGAGCTCGTTGGCGAAGATGCCAGCTTCTTCGCCGCCGGCGCCGGGGCGAAGTTCGAGAAGACAAGGTAGATCCGCAAAGGGGTGGCGCGGGATCAAGGTTTGCTTGAGATTGCTCGACAAAATGGTGAGAGATGCTTTTGCCGATCGGAGGTCTTCGAGAGCGAGGGAACGGAGTTCGGAGTCTGTGGATGGGTCTTCTAGAAGGTTGTTGAGCTCTGAGATTGACTACAAATATCAGAGAATTTAATTAGACGATTTCCATTTCGCTTGACGAATTTCCCTAGGATATTTATCAAAAAAGACTCAAACCTCATTTGCCTTCTCCCATTCTTTCAATGTTGTCGCCGTGGTGGCCAGCTCTCCAGCACGCTTCGCTGTTTTGGGATCGAAGGTTTCTGCCAATCTGGAAGTAAGGGTTGAATGCTCATCGGCGATTGACCGTGCCCGGCTGAGGAGAATAGGAGATATAGAAATTTCTGGGGCCAGGACTAGATTTATGAAAAATTAGTGTATACAAAAATAAGAGTACGCATTGTTCCATAAAAGGAGATGTATTGCTTACGAGTGGAATCAAACCGGAGTTGAATCCGCCATTGTTTGCGCTGTGTGAAGCCCACAGACCGTATCAGATATCTAGAACATACCCATGGCACATTGAACATACTCGAGATCCAGGCAACCTAGACTGTCCGACGTCCACCAGAATGAATGGTTATGTCAATATGTTGCATTCCATGTTTGAAAGAGATGAATGGGCATCTGCATTATTTTTGAAGACTTGTTGCCTAGTTTGGGTTAGCGTAACTGCCAAATCGAACATCGGAACAATGGTGCTCCGGCGATGATGGTATTGCCTCGTGGCATTTGGCTCTCGCTGAGGTACGTTTGCGCCTCCACTCAATTCCCCCGATGTATTTCTCCTTACTTCTCCCCCTCTACTTTCAACGCGAGAGCCTGCCGTCTTGGTATTTGGTATTAATTCCCATCTATAGACAATATAGTTGCGCTCATCAAGCATTCTTGGCGCGTCTTCGATGACCACATTACCCTCCTCACAATGATACTCCGACTGCAAAGTCTTGCTTTTCTCCTTGGTCTTATTTCTACGGCCAATGGCCTGCAGCCCTCGGATATCCCTTCAGATACGCCGCTCTCATCTCTCATCTCTACTGCTAAATCTTACCTCAAAAATGGCGTCCCTCAAGATGCACTGCCTTACTTCGACGCTGCAATTTCTCGAGACCCCACGAACTATCTGACTATCTTCCAACGCGGAGCCGCCTACCTTTCTCTTGGCAAAAATACCAAGGCCCTGCTAGATTTCAATGACGTACTGAAAATCAAGCCAGACTTCGAGGGTGCTTTGATACAACGGGCTAGAATTAGGTTGAAGTCGGCAGATTGGGATTCTGCAAAGAAAGATCTGGAAGCTGCGGGGAAGAACACTGCCACGGAAATTGGGGAACTCAAAGAAGCTCGGGAAGCTGCGCACTTAGCTGAGGTTGCGGAAAAGAATGGTGACTGGGATACTTGTGTATTGCAATCTGGAGTTGCTATCTTGAAGGCGAGCCAATCCTTGTCCCTACGACAGTTGCGGGCACGATGCCGCTTTGAACGGGGTGACATCCAAGAAGGAATAAATGACCTAGCGCGTGTTTTGCAAATGGCTCCTGGCTCGGTAGAGCCGCATCTAAAAATGTCTTCAATGCTTTTCTACTCGCTGGCGGATACGGAACATGGGATAGCGCAAATGCGGAAATGTCTCCATTCGGATCCCGACTCCAAAGCGTGTAGCCGCCTATTCAAAAGAGAAAAGTCAATAGCGAAAAAGTTGGCTAACATCGAGAGTCTTCGCGAAGGACGGAAGTTCAGCAAGGCTGCTGAGATCTTGGTTGGTAATAAGGACGAAACAAGCCTTCTCGAAGAGATAAAGGATGATGTGAAAGCGGCTCGTGAGACTGGCTATATCCATCCAAAAGCGCCAAACACACTCTATAACAATTTAGTCGAGAGGACTTGCGAAACATATAGACAGGTTCGGGCGAGCGAAACTCCGAATTTAAAAAATATCATAAAACTAACTTGACATCTATTGCACAGATGAATTTGAAAAAAAAAGCACAATCGTACTGCACAGAAGCCTTGGAGCTGAATCCCCATTCCCTCCCTGGCCTCCTCTCCAAAGCCGAAGCGCAGCTCGACGCTGATGAATTTGAAGCGGCTATTCAAACCCTCAAGTTTGCCAGGGAGCACCACGACAACACTCAAGATATCCAATCCCTCCACCAGAAAGCTCAGATCCTCCTTAAACGCTCGAAACAAAAGGACTACTACAAGATCCTCGCTGTCGACCGTGAGGCGGACGACAGGACTATCAAGCGTGCATATCGCAAGATGACCAAACAATTCCATCCGGATAAAGCGATTTCACAAGGTATTTCCAAGGAGGATGCGGAGAAGAAAATGGCTGCCATTAATGAGGCATATGAAGTCCTTTCGAACCCCGAATTGCGCGCTCGTTTCGATAGTGGCGAAGACCCTAATAAACCAGAGGGCCAGGGCAACCCGTTCCAGGGCGGTCCGTTCGGACCTCATGGAGGCCAGGGACAACAATTCTTTTTCCAGCAGGGAAGCGGAGGCCCGCATTTTAAGTTTTCAGGTGGAGGCTTTAATTTCCCTGGAGGATTTCCGTTTGGTTAATATATTCTTTTATATTGGTTTCGTCTTTTCCTATTTCCCATCTCGTCACTGTTGTTTATAGCATGTCGTTTTCTTCTTTCCCTTTCCCGCCCCTGTTCCGCCCAAACAATCTCAATATTCTCCTTGTTTTCCTTTTCTCCTCTCTCGTCCCTCAGGAAGATTTCAAGGCTAAAAATGCTCATTTCTCTTATCATCATCAACTACTCTCTTTTACTTGTAGCTTTTCCGGTCTTACGCGTCATTTTCTGTACATATCCATCACTTCTTTGTTATCTCCTTTTGCTAGAATTGGTGAAGGGCACTTTGTTCAAACTACAGACGACAAGTTACATAGGGTTCTGATCATGGATGCCTGTAAAACATAACCTTTATGACCTTCTCTTTTAGGAACTTTATTGAGCTAAACGGCTGTCCTTCGCCTTACGTTCCTTTCATGAGAGGGAAAGATTGGGTTTCATTTGGTTGACCTTTCGTAGGAAATAAAACGAATGAGTGTGTCATTTATTAGTTGGCCAATTCTTTAGCTCGTTTCCCCTCGTTATGCGAGCCGAATTTCAGGCATCTGTAATAGACCTTGGAAGTGAGAAAACCCCTTCTCCCATAACCAAATTTTGAAGGATTAATAATACGATATATAATAATAATAATAAAAGCTATGCATAAAAATATAATTGGAGAGTGAGACATGAAAACCGAATTATTCATCGCTCACATTGTTTGACGCCATCACACCCTCTCTTTCGGTGCATCTGTCAACGGCACATAACTAACCCCAAAAATCTTCTCCTTTACCACGCTGCCATCATTATTTTTATCCACAACCCACACATTCTGCGTGCCACCACCCAGGCCAAACGACCCCACTCCATTTCCCCCCGCAGACTCGACAGGAATAAACATACGGCCAGGCGCGCGGAGCTGATCAATCAGCGTCGGATGTATCATCTCTGCCGCTGCACCAACGTGGATGGCGTCATAAGGTCCGCCCTCTGGATACCCTAGCCTGCCATCGCCAAGGACAAAACGAACTTTTCCCGACTCGAGAAGATCGCGGCCCGACTGGGATTTGGCCATGTTTGTATTACACATGTCGACTAGGGCCTTAATGTGGTCAATGCCGATAACAATACCCTTAGACGGAGTAGAAGCATCGTCTGTAATGAGGTTGGCGAAAACATGGGTTAAGTAGCCCGAGCCCGAGCCAATGTCCAGCACACGTGAATCCCGGTTCAGGTATGGGAGGAGTAATTCGCACGCGTGCGCATGCATGTGTGGTGCCGAGATTGTGGCCGCGTAGCCGATTGTTTGCGGGGAGTCTTCATACGGGCTTGAAGGAGAATAGTAGCCGCGGTCGACCTGGAGTTGATAAAGTTAATTTTTATAATTCCAGCTACATGATATGTGAAGGAGGAGGGGGTTAACTAGCAATGCTTTTCGCAGCATCACTTACGGCAAGCATAGCACTCTTCACCCTCTCATGCTTGATAAGACCATTCTTAAATAGATTGTTAATCAGCTGCGAATTTGAGTTTCCCGAGCTCTGCCAGGCCATATTGGTATATCTCTTGAGGATGCAGTTCGCGATTGCGAAGGATTCGGGTTGAGAGGAAAGGGGATATTGTTGAATGTGCCGGACCTGACGGAAGGCGGCTCCGTGGAATACTGAAAGTAACCCTACGCAGAGAGCGAGGAGCATGTAGTGGCGAAACAACTTGAGGGAAATTCGAGAGGCTGTCTATGGTTTGAGCTCTATCCTGGGGGGTTAACACTGAAGATAAAAAACCACCTCTAGGTTTGGCAGAACAATTTTTCAGAGTCCAGTGTGTTATTGCTCAGGAAGCTTCTGTAAGAGGGGTATATTTGTTGCATATAATGCTGCAAAGTTACAATGTTGTTGAAGCTGTGATGTTGTTGGTTGCTGGTTGAGTATGACAATGCTTTTGTCACTCCGGAAGGTGCAGCTATGACGTCAGACAGAATTTCCTCCCCCAAAGAATAAAACCTTGAACCGTCAGCAACCATGAACCCACCGTTGGATTCTAACTTTTACAGAGGAAAGAATCAAAGAGAATAGAAGGCACTAGTAATATATGGATATAATCATCTTGGATATTGAAACACTTATGCTTTGATCCATAGAAATAGTAGACTGAGAAGCCAATAACCCCTCCATTTCCATGCCCTTGCACCCCTTTGCAGCCGCTCATAACACCAGTGCTGAAAAAGTATATATATGCAGATATGCACCCAACATTTCATACAAGGTGCATTTCATCAGCTGGCTCGACTGTCTCCTCCTGTTGACGCTGCTCTTCTACTGCCTGTGCCTGGTTTGGTTTATCATCCTGTTCTTTATCACCAATGTCCTCCCAAGCCAAATCCTCCTCCTCCGGATGAGTGAAGAATTCATGACGCAAGGCCTCTTTGGCCGTGGGCCGTTTGCTAGGATTCAATTCCAGGAGCATAGAAAGAAAACTAGTAGCTTGTTTTTCGCTTTCCGTGAGTTGCGCCACGCAGCTAGACCACAGCACTATCTTTTCCCAGGAATACCCCTTCTCGCCAATGGTGGGTAAGTTCGTTTCGAAAACCTGTCCATGCAATGCTGCCGCAGCTTTCATGCGGCGTGACCCAAATATGCTTGCAATCTCAATCATGGCATCTACATCGTCTGCAGAATTGAAGAAGGGAAAACGTCGACCGAGGAGGGTCAGTAGTATGACTCCAGCCGACCAGATGTCAATCTTTGTCGTTTGCGACGTGCATTTGAACAGGACCTCTGGTGCACGGAAGCCCCTGGTTCCCGCACGGTTTGCACGCCGTGAAGGGCGCGAGTCGTTTTTAGGATATCCTGCAGACTGGGCATTGGAACGAATGTTTGTTTGCAACCACATGGCGCGATATTTACTTGCTGTAGAGTTCTGGGCGCAGTGGCAGAGTTCCCCGCCTAGATATTCGCGCTGATTGATGATCGGGTGTTTTAGCTCTATCCACGAATTTGTGGCTGGCGAGAAGGCGGTGGAAAATGGATATAGCTTACCTCTGCGAGGCCGAAATCAACAAGAACACCTCGTCGAAGTTTTGGGTTGTATAAAAAGTTGCTGTAACCGTGTTAGCTGTGGTTGAACTCGCGTTATGTTTGGGAGATAAAGGAACTGACGTTGGTTTGATATCTCGGTGGATGATATCAGCTTTGTGAACTGCATGGAGGGCGGTAAAAAGAGAACGGAAGTAGTGTCTCATGTCAGAAACAAGGAACGTGCGATATTGGACTCGAAAGTCAGTATGAGGGAAGTATGGTAATACTGCCACTACCTGGTCTTGGTATCGGAATGCAGTTACAAGAGGGCAGACGGAACGACTACCGTAGAGGTCGTTCAATAGCTCAAGCTCATTTTGGATTCTACTTGGGCTACTAGTAACATAGATCTTTTTCAACGCAACGTAATGAGGCCTCCGTTTAGCCTTCCGTTGGGATTTAGACGAGTGTCTGTCGGTGGACTGCAGATTTCTGTTTCGTTCATGATCCTGGTCATCAGACTTTCGCTCCCAGTCCCATTCATTTTCATATTCATCATATAGAAGATCTTCAGCTTTATAGACGGTAGAAAACGTGCCTTTAGAGAAGTGTTAGTTGTTGCGGTAATGTGTGAGCGTCTTGGTGGACGCAAATATCCCCAATTGAACTGACTGACCTTCTCCGATGCGATTGATCAGGCGATACATGCTAGAGATACCCTTAAAAGTGCCCTCGAGTTTTCTCATATCTTCCGCCACAGCCTCATCCACTTCTTCCTGCTCACTGGCTTCTGACAAGTTTTGTTCATCGCTTCCAACGCTGTGAGAGTCTTCATCAGTGGGGATAATGCTTTCACCATCGTCCGTGTCAAAGGAGCCACACCCTTCTTCTCCGTATTCTTCAGCAATGCTCGGTATTTCAACGAGGGAGAGTGATTCCGCTGTATAATTTGTGGTGGTCATCTTGAAGCATGAACAAGATAATTTGAGTGGGATTAGCCCCAACCAGCACTGGAGTTAGGGTTTGACCACCTCGGTCAATTTAGCGCAATATTTGTCTTATATACTTGTATTATTTTATTTCAAAAGCATTTATTAAGCGGCATTCTAACGTCTTCATAAGTGGCTGCGATGAATAACCACTGACGAGGGCAAATTTTCGCAATCGCGGTCGCGTGTTGGAAGGATGCCAAAAGCAGCTTGAAAGGGAACTAACTATATTTGGAAGTAGCTGCAAAAAGTTAATTACCCAAAACAAAAATCAAATAAATTACATTGTAAGTTATTCAAGGCTGCTCTGTCCATGGCCAAGGGCAGCAAAGTAGTTGCCGCAGAGCTAACATTCTTTTTCCTCTAGTTATATATTTCTTCAGCGGTCTAGATACGAAGCCAGCCAGGCTCCCGTCTCCCTATATAAACTGTGCAATTGGTTTTACTGCAATACTGCCCAAGCTGATTCGAGATTCGGTACCCACAAAACGAGTCCAGTACGTGTAATACCATTATGGCAGACTAACCATGCCAGGAAGAAAACAGCGCCGCCTGGGTCGTCCCAAAGAGGCAAAAGACAAACAAAACACCACTTTCAATCATCAACATCAGCCCGATCATCTCCTGGAGCTGGACCCGGACCAGGAACCTCCCCTTTCATCATCTGTATTTTCTACCTCCCGCAATTCTCCCCTGTTCCTCCCTGTACATATGACACCCTCTATATGGTTTCATGAAACCATGGATTTCGATATCAATGAATCTCTTAAATATTATTTGAGTGACCCCTCCTCTGTTCCTACCCCGGAAGCAGACCCGGAGCTGCTGGACCGCGAAAATGACCCTGAATCGTTAACCAGTCCTGTGATAAACGGGGTGCTAAATCCCATCGTCGACGCTGTAGCCGAAAACCCAGAAGGCCTGGGAAGAAGCAGCTTCTTCGACTCATTACAATTTCTTCTCAAGTGTGCCCCGACCTCTCGTGTCTCTCT
Source organism: Histoplasma capsulatum G186AR (assembly GCF_000150115.1). NCBI lineage: Eukaryota > Fungi > Ascomycota > Eurotiomycetes > Onygenales > Ajellomycetaceae > Histoplasma > Histoplasma capsulatum. The sequence goes on from NW_025544804.1 coordinate 38,786, forward strand.
ACAAAATATCCATCAGCATGAACCAGACTCTGAACTCTCTAAACTATCTAGATTATCTTCCCAGCTCCCGACAAAAGCCCTCAGCAAGATTCTGGATCTTGTTATCTCGGGTCTTGCTGTCGAAGCCGATATTATCCACCATGATATGGAGTCCGACGAATCCGATACTGTGCAACACCATAAACAGCTTCTGGAAATGTACGCATTCTTGCTGCAGTGGACATTGTCTGCAGTAGAGACAAAACTGGCAGAAAAGCCCGCTATAGCAGCCCATGTGCGACGCGGGGCCGGGAAATCAAAACCAAGGCCCTCTCCAAACGATGAACGCTGGGACTCTTCCACCCAAATCCAGACTGCCATGGAAGTTATGTGTAAAGTATTGAAGCTGAAGCTGGGAAAAATATTCATGACTACCTCTGATCGTGACACATTTGTGAACCTTTTTACCAGGACAATATACTTAATTTTAGAAAGTGAGCAGCGGGTGAAGAGCATGTCTATTCGAATGCATGCATTCAAAGTGCTGTGCATTGCTGTTAAGCATCATGGCCATGCTTTTGGTAACATCTGATTTTGGTACTTTCTCTGTTTGGGGTTCTTCGCTAACAAAGATACTAGGAGCACAAACCTCCATTGTCCAAAGCCTCACATACTTTGAGCACCTTTCAGAGCCCATGGCGGAGTTTCTTCATATTCTCGCTGAACAGTACGATTATCCGCAGTTGTCAGATGAAATATTGAGGTATAAGAAATGATTGAATGTTTAAATCCAATCGTTTAAATCCAATCCTCACTTACGAATTTAATAGGGAAATTGGCAACAAGGAATTCAATTCGAACGACAGCAAGGGGCCGAAATCGGTCTCAGCGTTTATTATCAGACTTTCAGAACTTGCACCTAGACTTATAATTAAGCAAATGACTCTTTTGGCGAAACAACTTGATAGCGAGGTGATTCAATATATATAATCCTTTGCGATGGCCAACGTGCGGTGTGGCTGACGATGATACAGGCTTATACGTTGCGATGCGCGGTTATTGAAGTGTGCGGCAACCTGATATCAGATTTAAGCAAGCAGGAAGAAAGAAATGAGAACCACACAACGCAGATTAACTCATTTTTCGAGGTGTTAGAGGAACGATTTTTAGACATCAATCCATATTGCCGATGTCGTGCCATCCAGGTTTATATGAAGCTTGCCGAACTGGACCAAAAATTTCCAAAACGTCGACAAACGGCAGCGGAGCTTGCGGCTAGGAGTCTCGAAGACAAAAGTAGCAACGTTCGCAGGAATGCAATCAAATTGCTGGGTAAATTGGTGTCTACGCATCCGTTTAGTGTAATGCATGGTGGTCAGCTTTCGTACAAGGAATGGGATGCGAGACTACAGGCTGTAGATGCGGAATTAAACTCGCTGAGGCCTCCTCCCGAGACACCTGGCCTCGGCGAAGATGTGGATGCCACCAACATTGACAGTGAACTGCTTGACGATGTTACGCAGATGCCCGATGACTCTCCCTCAAAGGCTCCAAGAATGACCGAGGAACAGAAACAACAGGCTATGAGAATGGCCGCAGAAGAGGCAGCAACCTCAGAACTGCTCACAAGACTCCAACTGACCAGGAAATATTACCTTGAGGCAATTCGATTTATCGAGGTCCTTCACCATGCTTCACACATCGTTTCACAGCTTTTGTCGTCCCGAAATAAAAGCGAAGTGATCGAAGCAATGGATTTTTTTGTCATCATTGATGCTTACAAAGTTGAGACTGCCCGCGCTGGTATTAGACGAATGCTCCGCTTGATCTGGACCAAAGGCAATAGTGACGAGGGCAAAGGCGTTCAAAGCCATTTAATCGATTGCTATAAGGGTTTGTTTTTTGAGGCTCCGGACTCCTTTAGTTCTAACGATGCTGCGAACTACATCGCCCGCAACATGATCAGCCTCACTTTTGGGGCAACCCCCGCCGAGCTCACTTCGCTGGAACAGCTGCTCAGTACTATGATGAAAATTGGTCATATTTCCGATGTGGTTATTGCCAAGCTATGGCAGGTGTACAGTGTCCAGAAGAAAGAAATCTCCAAGACTCAAAGGAGAGGGGCAATTATCGTTCTTGGTATGATTGCTCTAGCTGACCCTGAGGTTGTGGTGCGAGAGATCGAAGCGATGCTTCGCGTCGGCTTAGGAACCCTTGGAAGGGCAGACCTTGTACTCGCCAAATACACATGCGTTGCCCTAAAAAGAATGAAATCCGGTCGGCAGGCAAAGTCGAAGGATGCCTCCTCTCCTAAGCTGTCGAATGACCATGCTGTACTGAGCAAACTAGCTGCAATTATCGAGATTGACTCGGACAGCAAGGAGTGGTATGGTGTTGCGGAACATGCGATTGGAGCGATATATTCACTCGCGAAACACCCCGATGCTCTTTGTTCTGAAATCCTTCGCCGGAAAACCAGGTTTGTATTTCAGCCACATGCACGACCCTGTTCATCTCAAGATAATACCAGCATGGCCTCTTGTAGCTTGGAGGAGTCTCAAACCCCTAGACAAAAAATGAGCTCTGTTCCACTGTCACAGTTACTTTTCATAGTCGGCCATATCGCTATCAAACAAATCGTCCACCTTGAACTTTGCGAACTTGATTTCAAACGTCGAAAGGCTGAGCAGGAAAAAAACAAAACTACAAACCAGGCGTTCCCGAAGAAGCATGAGACGTCTGAAGATGATGAACTCGATCTCATTGGCGGCACCACAGAAGACGATTTTACGGAAGCTATGGCTCATATTCGTGAACGTGAGCTACTATATGGACCGACGTCACTACTTACCAATTTCGGCCCTTTGGTTGCTGAGATTTGCGCTAATAATAATACTTACCCTGATCGCAATCTGCAAGCTGCCGCAACTCTGTGCATGGCTAAACTTATGTGCGTATCGGGTGAGTATTGCGAGAAGAACCTGCCTCTTCTCATCACCATAATGGAACGATCGGAAGACCCAATAGTTCGAAGCAACGCTGTCATTGCCCTCGGCGACATGGCTGTCTGCTTTAACCACCTCATCGATGAGAACACCGATTTTCTCTACCGACGACTTAATGATAGTGATGTCTCCGTCAAACGGACTTGTCTGATGACTCTAACATTCCTCATCCTAGCTGGCCAAGTGAAAGTCAAGGGCCAGCTTGGCGAGATGGCAAAATGTCTCGAGGATGATGATAAGTGTATCGCTGATCTGGCGCGGATGTTCTTTACCGAGCTGGCCACGAAAGATAATGCAGTCTACAATCATTTCGTTGATATGTTTAGCTTGTTGAGTACGGAGAAGAGCTTAGAGGAAGATGCGCTGCGGAGAATTATCAAGTTCTTGGCCGGTTTTGTTGAGAAGGTATGATTTCCATTCATCAATTAATGATTCTATTACCATACGCATTATATTGACGTTATTCCCAGGATAAACATGCCAAACAGCTAGCCGAAAAACTTGCGGCCAGATTAGCCCGGTGTGATAATGAGAGGCAATGGAATGATGTTGCATATGCCCTGTCGCTCCTGGCACACAAAAACGAGGAGATCACCAAGACAATCACTGCCGGGTTCAGAGTTGTCAAGGCAAATGCCTAGGTTGAGTCTTTTCTTCTACTTGAGGGATTTTCTCTTATAGCTTTTCGTTTTGTTGGAAGGGGCCTCATGGGAGTCTGTAGTCCAGCTCCCATAACGATTGGCGTCTATGAATACAGGTTGTTTTTGTTTGGCATTCACTGGGTACACTCTTGTTCGTCTCTCTATGGTGATCAGCTTATAATAACGATTGGTTGTAATAGTACATTTCTTCCCATCATTTCAATTGTGTTCTATGTTATTATATTATTCCGCAACATCATTATTTTGAGAGCTGCTATTATTTCGACACGAGGAATAATTAGGTCTCTCACCATTCAAAAGACGATTTGTGAACTACCCTTCAGAGACGGCAAACTGCCAACACTGGCTTTTCAAACAGAGAGGAATATTGTTACATGCAGCACAATCATATCTTGATCTTGGAGCTCTATCTTTATTCTACTTTGTTTTCTTTCTTTTATACTGACACCAGGCACAAGCTTGAGGTCCTGGCAGAGGAATTTGATGGTGATTTGGATTTGGATTTGATTGAGTAGTAGGTAGAGGATTTGAGAATTCCAGGAGTTGAAGATAAAGCTGCTGACGGAATTCAACATGGGATATAGTAGTGCCAGTAGTGCCAGTAGTGCCAGTAGTGCCAGTAGTGCCAGCAGTGCCAGTAGTGCCAGCAGTGCCAGTAGTAGCCAGTTGATGAAGAATATAAGCATTGACAATAGCATGATCAATAATCCAATATAGAATTGACAACCACATGCGATTGGTAGTACGGGTGGTTCCACAAGCTCCAATTCCTTGCTTTTGAAGATAGTGGAATAGAGCAATACAGGTGAAGTAGTTGTCCATATAAATTGAGTGGCCAGCTACCTCTTTACTATTATTCAACTCCATATGCTGCTTGGAGCTCTGCTGCTGATCAGGGTGCTGCTGCTTAGGGAACTGGGAATACCTTTGAATACCATGATTCTGCAGGATGTGGGTGAGTAGAAAGGTGGATGGATTCTTGCAGCTGAAAGATGAAGAACAGCAATATGTTGAGAAGAATATATGAGATAGTGGATCTGTACCAGCAAATAGAATTGCATATATTTTAGTATGAGAAATTATTGGTTGGTACTTCTGAACTAACAGTCTAGTTAATACACTAATGGTATTGCGCTAATTGTGCCTCGCCCCCAGGCAAGGAACTATATAGTCTACATACGACTTTTGTGCGCCTATTTGAAACTCTTCTGGAGGAATTATATCGGCTCTTAGAACCAATGAATACCGGGCCATAAACAAAAAGTTCCTTGACCCTATTGCTCCCTGTTTTACAGCTATTTTGAAGGAGAACATAACTGGTGGTTGCTGCAATCCATCGCTCTACAATTGCCGCAGTTGCAGAGAAACATCAAGGCGCCGCTTCCCTCGACAGTAAGCGCGCAGTGCATAGCAGCAATATTTACTCTGGCCAACCGGATTCGCTTTCGTTCAAGGAAGTATGAAGAATAACCTTGATGAATTGGGGAAATGCCACTGCGCGAAATTATTCGAGATCGGCGGATCAACAAGTTTCAAGTCTAGAATTAGATGTCATTTGGCCGGAGACGTCAAGAGAACCGAGCAGAAAGTAACGTGGCTATCTTAGGATCGATTCTTGTATCCGTCGAACCTGTGGATTTTGACCACATAATTACAAAAACTTGGACAAGGACGATGATGTCCTCCCATTCACCACCAATTAGCATTCCGAGTTCTGGTCTCATGCTTGGGAACACTGCAATGTTGCCGAACCTACTGAGGAAGAAATTATCTAGTTTAAGCGCAAGAGTTAATATCGTGTTGACAAGCATATTGCGAAGGGATGCCCGTTGTTCTCTTCAACATCTGGACAGGCATAATCGGTTGAGGTCGTCAGCGAAATCCGTTCAAAAAAGAAGAGAAAAAGAAAAAACTCCCCTTCTTTGTCTTTACTTCATTTCCCTGGACCTTAACCCAACAGAATTAGAAATTAATAACTGATGCTCAAAATATCTAGAGTTTTGAATATCAAGGACTAAGGAGACATTGAGCACTCAATGTGCAATTGATTCCGTTCGCCTTTCCTTCCAAATGACAACAATACTTCGTCTTCCAATGGCACCGTGTAGGTATTCATCGATCGGCTCTAGCCTCTCTAGGTGACCATAACTTCCTAAATCATTTCTCTGAACATTGGAGCAAGTAATGGATTAGAAACGTCCTGTCATATTTGGATCTATTTTTGGTATTATTGAAAAGTGTTCTTCGAGTCTCTCATTGTAGAGCTTTCTTTTTAGCCTGTTATTACGAGCCGCTGTGTCAGCAACAAAAATGTGGCAGAAGGCGAGCGGATCTACTACACAGGGGCTGAATTAACATGGGCCTGAAAACACTATAATACATAATCGCGGTTGAGACAGGCGGTCGATTGTCGATCCGAACATCGTGCGAATTATTCAATTATGAAAGTGAACAAAACGCTTCTATAATAATCCCCGTACCCTCCTCTGCCAGGTCACATTATGGAGGTAGAAGATTTTGTAGTTGTATGTATTCAATTTAGACAAGTGTTCTTCACTTCATCACATGAAAGTCAGCACTGAACGTTAGAGCGTACGGCCGCTATTGCGTCATAAGTAAAATACGTGGATAGGTAGATCGCCATCACTCATCCCGTTAAGGTGCTTCACCAAAGTTATAATGGCCTGTTTCCGTAGCGTGTTTCGTCGCCCCCCTCTCACCCACAAACTGGCGTCCGCAGGTATGGCATTGGATCGTAAACGATGCGGTGTCCGTATAATAGTGCTTACCACGCAGGATCTTGCATAGCGCCACTGCCCGCTCCAGGATAATAGGGTCGGCAGCATCGAATATCTTCGTGTCAAATTCTGGCGGCGCATACGAATGGGTATACGGCTCGTCGGAGGGGGAGAGCGCGATAACGTCATAGTGGATGCCCGAGTACACCACGATACACCTTGTCGGCTTGTCCTCGTTAAAACGATCAACGCGTAGCGACTGTACATCTATCGAGCAGATCTCGACGTCGAAGTGTTTGCTTAGGATGCTTAACTCGATCCCGCCGCCCCAAGAATCCTCCGTCTGGATCCATCGGCAGTAGTCGTCTGGAGCTTTTTCCAGCACTGCAGCTGAATAAACATCTGGTTGCTCTTGTATTGTTTGCGCAACTATTGAGCGTAGCTCCGTCATTGCATCCATCGCGCCCATCACTGCGCTGCTGACCGCTCGGAATAGACAAGAATTGTCATCGGGCATTATGCGGAGAACGACTGTGCAACCGTGTTCGGGGGAGGGGATCTCGGGAGGGTCATTTTCAACAGCAGTGTTGGCCTTACGGCTCAATGACAGTGGCTTTAAGATATCTCTTGTTTGCTGAGTTGTCTGCGCAACTCTATTCGAGATTTTAGGGCTGGAAGTATCCGTTATCGCCGGCTGTTGCTGCTGTTGCTGGCGAGAGCTGGCGGAGGAGTCCATCGCGGAGAGCCCATCCTTCTTGCTAATAATGAGTTGCTCTCCATCAAGATTCGTCCCAATTTCTGCGATCAACAGGGCAGGGTCTAGCTGGTCGAGATCGAGTGGTTTAGGGGGGTAACCGTACTTGATGTCGTACGATGTCAATGCTGTTTTCTCGCTGATCTGGGCTTGGAGGTCGTGGATAGAGGCGCTCTCTTGGAGGGAAATTGTGGACTGTCCTCTTGGACCACGTATGCGAATTCTCATTGTTTGAATCAGACTGAATCAGGGGATAAAATCTCTTATGAGATATTTGTGGACAACGGCTGATATATGGCAATAAATTCCCTTTTGAATAGTAAGTAAACTTAGGACAAAAAGTAGCCAGAATTGACTATTTCCCCGAACATGGACGCTTGGCGTTCTGGGGTTGTCTTTGCTTAGTCGGAATTTAAGTGCAATCGGAAGAACATATATCCGAATATAACCTTCGCCTGGACGAAACCCATCACGCACCCGGTGCTCGCTGCTCGCTGCTCGCTGCCCCTCCAGACCACGGTATTTCTTACTCCTCGACATATATACCACCCGATAATAGTCATTCCTTTCCCTGGCACTACACAATTGATTGGTCGATTGGTCAGCCCTCTCACCATGGCAGCGGAAAGCGCCCAGTCGGAATTCCAGCGCGCCTCCACCTCTGGTTCCGCTGATGCTCCTGCGCCTGAGACTGAGACTGAAATCCAAGAGAGTACTGATCTCATCCAGCAGCTCTCAGAGCAAGCCGGTCAACTCGTTGAGCAGTCAGACCAACTATCACAACATTCGCGAACTTCCCACCCCTTTGAGACACCACAACCCCAAATGACAGCAATAGCAGATTCTAAAGAAAATGAAGACAATAACCCTGAACACCAGGTAACGGATGAACAATGGAGAGCTATGTTCGATGTTGTCCTGGCGATATACGATTATCGCGAGCCGGAGTATGATATGCGCCCATTCCTGGTCTACTATGAAAACTAACTTAGAAATTAAATAGCGGCTATGACCCCTCGCGTCTTTTCCATCGCAGCGTCAACAAACGCAATGTGCCGGACTACTACGATGTCATCAAAGAGCCCATGGCCCTCAGTGTGCTGAAGCAAAAGATTAAGAATAAATCATACTGCAATTTTGCAGAGTTTATAAGAGATTGCGCATTGGTAAGTATTTTCGTGTTGGTTACCCGCTTGCCACCAAAGTTTCAGGGACGGACCTGTGCCATAACCTTTCGATGCCCGTTCTATCTAGATTCCCCACAACGCGCAAACATATAATCGCCCTAAATCCCAAGCTTACGAAGATGCGCTAGTTATCAAGGTTTGTATTTCATTTTACCCTACTGTCCGTAATAAAATTGAGGTTATAGAATTTTAATTTTTTGTCTTTACAAAATGTAGGACGTCTTTATTTCTGAATTTCGAAAACTTGTCGAACAAGGGATAATTTCCTCGGAAACAGCCGAACTTCCGGACCTAGGGGAAATTCCCGACGCAGACCCTCTTCCAGTCGAAGAAGACGAGGAGGAAGAAGAGGAAGACGATGAGGAAGACGATGAAGCTGAAGACTCAGATGATGAGGCCGGTCGCCGCAGACAAAAACGACCGAACCGTGGGTCTTCCAAAAGAGAAGGCGCTAAAGACGACCAGAATAAAATCAACGACCCTGAGCTCCGAAAAAAACGCGGTCGTCCTCCCCGCGTTGATACCCCGATGGAAGCGCGGATCAAGGCTGTCTTGAAGGGAATACGCAAGTTCAAGGATTCCACGGGCCAGCTAAAAGTTCGCCATTTTGAGCGGCTACCCGACAAGGCTGCCTATCCTGATTATTTCTCGGAGATTAAGGATCCTATGGCCATTGACCTCATAAAAAGGAAATCTAAGAGGAAGAAGTACAACTCGGTTGACCATTTTATGAAAGATATGGACCTTATGTTCAACAATGCAAAGGCATATAACCAAGTTGATAGCCAAATATACAAGGATGCTGCCGCTTTGCAGACGGAAGCACGGAAATTAGCCGATCAAGAGAAGAAGAAACCAGACAGCGAGTATCTGATGGAGGATGGACGACTCCCGTTACCAAATGGCATCTTACATAAAGGTGAACTTTGGAAAGTTGGAGACTGGGTACATATTCAAAATCCGAACGATGTAACGAAGCCGATAGTTGCGCAGATCTACCGGACCTGGCAAGATGTGGAAGGACAGAAATGGGTTAATGCCTGCTGGTACTACCGGCCAGAACAGACCGTTCACCAATACGAGAAACACTTTTATCCCAACGAAGTCGTGAAAACCGGCCAATACCGAGATCATCGGATTGGGGAAGTCGTTGACCGATGCTTTGTCATGTTTTTCACCCGCTACAATCGTGGGAGGCCACGAGGGCTGGCGCCAGACAAACAGGTTTATGTGTGCGAAGCACGATACAATGAGGAGAAACACAAGCTCAACAAGATCAAAACCTGGGCTAGTTGTCTGCCTGACGAAGTCAGAGAGAAGGATTACGAGATGGATCTTTTTGATGCGCCTCGGAAAATCAAAAAGATACCGAGCCCAATCAAACATTTGCTTAAGGAGGATGCGAAGGAAACAGATGATGTACCTAAACCGACGTGGGGTGCAGAGAATGCGCCACCAATTGTGGGTGCAGTACACCGCCGACCAAGGGAGGAAAACGTAATCATCTTCTACTTCTATCTCTCATATCAGTTGTACGTAAACCAATACACTGCAACAATAACTAATATATTCCCATCATTCAGGAATCTCCACCCCCGGAACCTACCCCATCGCCGCCTCCACAACTCCCCGCGCCCCCGGTCGTTCCCCTCGCACCCCAACGTCAAATGTCTATAAATCGCGCTCCGACCCGCCAAAGTATCGACAGCCAAAGCGATTACCGCATGAGCGCTAGTCCCTTACATTCCCTACCAGCACGCTCAGCAGGCCAACCAACTCCACATGCTCCGCCGGCAGTTGCTCCCCAGCAGGCGCCCATCCCACTAACACGCATGCAGCAATCCTTCCCTCCTCTATCAGCCACCCCAACATCAGCCACCCCAGTCTACCCCCCCGGCTACCCAAACCACCGGCCAGGACCCCCATTCGCATCTCAGACGCCTCAATCCACTCCAATTTATCAACAACCGCCCCCGCCACAACCTTACTCCGCCCCACACAATTTCCCTTCTTACCAAGCCAGTCGCTATCATCCCCATCCCCCTCACATCCCTCAAGCCCACCTCCAGCAACAGTCGCAGCTACTACCACAGCCACAATCACAGCCACAACCAGTCCTTCCACCCAACATTTACAACCCAAACGCACCCCGACCAGTGGAAACGTTCATTCTAAGCGATAATACCAACGCGGCTATACCAGAAGAAATCCGCGGACAATTCCACTGTGACGAGAAAGGGCACGTGCTATTCTTCACGAGCCCGCCGCTAGATGTCGTACAGCCAGCTGAACAGACGGGGTTGGGACATTCATTGCGCTATCTGGCAGCAAAGGAGGAGAGGGCAAAGATTATTGAGAAAAGGAGGATCGAGAGGGAAGAAATGGATAAAGAGAGGGCAATGAAACGGCTGAAAACGACTATGACCACTATCACTACTACCGACGCATGTAGTAAGGATAATAACGCTACTCTCGCAAAAACCGACCGAAACATGCTCTGTGAGCTCGCGGTAATGGCGGCCGTTGCACAGATGAAGCAGGCAGATCAGGATTGGTATCTAATGCGTTATGGAGAGAATAATGCTGTGAAGGCTAAAGAGGCAGATAGGGAGAGGTTCATGAGGATCTTGGGCGAGAAAGAGAAGGCGGATGCAATGAGGGAGAGCTTGGACGTTAGGGAGCCGGTGGACGTGGTGCCTGTCCTTAGTCTTGCGGCGGGGGAAGGAGGGGCAGCTGTTTAAACGGGTGATTTATAATACCGGCTTTCTTCTAAAGGTGAAGGCTGGCATGTGTGTGATCTCAGGCGGTCTTGTGCCTCGCATCTATTCATCCTTTCTGTCTTTCTATTCTTTAAATTTTATTCAAGTTCTACCTACTTGGCTTGCACCTTGACTCCGGCTTTGGAAGGGCGTCCTATTTTCCCGCCTTCTTTAACCAACCTGGATGGATAAGGCAGTGAAAACAAAAACCGAGATTGAAAATTTCGGTGATGGTTAATTTGAGGCCACATGAAGAATAACGCAACCAAGTCTCCCTAAAATTTTATGTATATCCCTTTTCCGCATTTCGAGCGACACGTGGGTATATCTCCCCCGAAGGTTCAGACATCTCCCATGCATCTTCATAATATTTCTGAATCAAGTTTAAAAATTAAAATGATAATCTATCCATGTAAACAAGGCAGATTACGGTGCATGGGCGGCTGAAGACATTCGCTTGGCCTGTTTAGCGATTTGTTTCTTTCCAGCTGCCAGCTTTTATACTTAAACAGGTTTCAAAAAAGCCGAGTGTGGACCTGGGACAAAAGAACTTATTCACCACCAGCGACATGCTGGTAGTAGAGGGGACAAGCCAACCCAATCCATCCCTCCAACAGTTAGATTGTGAAATGGATAAAAAACATACAAAATATATCTTAAGATTGGTTCACCTGTTGACCATAAGGATTGATCCTTTTTGATGTAGTGGTAAAAAGTTTCTCTCATCAGCTTTGCACTGTGCACATACCACCATTACCAGTATGAGAAGCAACTTTGTGAAACAAACAAGACAAACATGAAATATATCTTTGCATAATGAGTGAAAAGGTGATAAAATACCTCCAAGCTGAAGCTGGAGGAACACTGAGCACTAAACAATAACAATCAAAATATACATTATGAGCTAAATATACATATATATGTATTTATAGAATGAGACAAAGCATGTTTGAATGACATGAATATATATTTAGAGATATGTTGTGAATGAATGCACATCATCATACAGTGATGATGAATAGATTGATTAAATAGAAAAACCCTTTAGCAGAATGAGAATAAGTTACTGATTCAATGATGAATGCAGTTTTCCACTCTTTGATTCATATTTCCACAAATTCTCATCCCATACTGAGTGGGAATGGAAAATCAAAGAAGAATTAATGATTTGAGATAGTTAAGTGAGAAACAGTATATGAGAAGCCAGCAATTGAAAGCAGGAGCAAAAGATGCACATTAACAAAACAAAGTATATAAAATAATAAACTTTCATGAATAAGTGAAGTTGACATAAATATTCAAAAGAGCAAATGGAATAATAACAATGATAGTAATAATGATAATAAAAGTATATATAATATTATATGTAAATGTCCGGGAAATTGTCAGGTGATAAAACATAGAAAACTTTTTTTTGTTCAACTTTGTCAAAAGGATTTTCTCAAAAATTTTTATGCGCGTCCCCCACCATAGAGCGACTCCATCTCCTTTAGAAGTGTCTTCCCTTTCGTACCACTACTCTCTAGCTGACTCTGTATTGTTGCAGTAGCCACGGCGTGCTCCTGTTGCTGTCGCTGAGACTGACCCCTTCTTTCATTAGTCGCCGTCGAGGCACTATCTGTGGTCTTGCTCGTCGAGGGCCTGTTATTATTAATACTAGCAACATTATTCCCGCTTGTGACGCTGGTATTGGTATTGGTATTGGTGTTGTGGTTATCGTTATTCGTATTCGTATTCCAGATGACGCTATTCCGTTTGTTATTTTCCTCTTCTTCCATGGAAAAAACAAGATCACTCTGTTCCTCATCGATCCTGCTGGTGCTGATGGGAGAGGAAATGGTGCGGTCCAGTCGTCCAGAACCAGAGCCAAGGCCGCTGCCACCCACGCCAACTGAAGAGGCGTGTCGGGCTGAGCTGGGATGTAGCGAGGTGCTGCTGAGCTGTTGCGAGATCATAGACATGGAAGATTGGCGGGAAGGGCTGGCAATGAAAGGGGAGACATCTCCGGAGCTAGGGCGGCTGCCGATCGGGCGTAGATTGGGGCTGGGGCTGGCGGCTTGGAAATTCAAGGACGATTCGCGAAGGGGAGAGCCAACATGACCTAGGCCGTGGCCTTCCTCCTCTTTCCTCTGTCGCTGTTTCGCAAATATTGCACCAAATCGTGATGGGCTGGAGGCAAGTGGTGACCCGACTTTGCTGGACCCCGTTCCGGGTATACCTAGGCCACTGAAATCCCTAGTGCTGCTGTTGTTATCTTGCTCCGTCCGTGACAGCCGTCTCATCCTTTCTTGTGGGGTAAGCACATCGTCGTGCAAGTTCGTCGGCAAGTAATCCTCCTCTAGAGTGAAGCTGTCATCCCAATCACTCAAAGCGGTTGGACGCGGCAGGCTTGCTGAAAGGATCTTGGTTCTTGTCACACGCTGCGAATGCATCAATCGGGGGGCCGATCCCTCATCGTGAAAGACGGGGGGCGAGGAGCCGAGATTCGATGGCTTCCGCGAATCAAATCCAAATGCAATATCATGAAGATTACGGACCACGTCCGGAGGGGGTCCGGCCCGTTGGGGAGGGGGTGAGGACAGATCAAGGCCAAATTTGGAGGGAAGGGAGGCAGCTACGGGGCCATGTCGTGCCATGTATGATATTCCCTGGCTATCGAAAGAGGCTGGCAGAGGCGCATCGAGAGCTGTGCGACCGATTGGTGACATTGGGAGCCTCGGTTCCTCGATGGGGGAGCCGTACTTGGAGCCTGTATCGGACACAAGCCCCGCATCTATCGTCGGGATACCAACATCGTAAGGGCTGGGCGCTTGCTGGGTTTGGTCATATATATCTTCCTGGCCTGGATACGGATACGAGAATCGCGCGGGATGACCATTTATCCGTTGTTGGGAGAGTAGGGAGTTTGCGAGGGCGGAGTCTTGGGTGTGGTACGGTGGGGGATTTACACGACCACCTAGATTTAGATGGCTGCCGCTCATTCCCATGGGAAGATTTGGTCTGTTAACGCGCCGCCCATCCGGGAGGATATGCGCTAGTGCGCACTTTGCTCCGAACTTGCAGTTTCCCTACATAACACTAGTCAGATTTTTTGCACCGTAAGGAAGAGAGGGGCATAGGCAGATACCTTTGTAAAATACTTGCAAGGAGCGGAATCGATGGTGGAGTCGGTTGAGTGGAGGAAAGGACAGGCGGGGCCAGCTTGACAGGCTCCTTGCCGGAAGAATTTGCAGGGAACATGTTTGGTATCTGAAAATGGGATTGGATCAGCCACATCATAGATACACAATAGAATATGGAGGAAGGAATCATCAGGGAGAACAGACTCTTGCTGGTAGGATTCGGAGGGCTGCGGGCCATGTCGAAAGGCGGAAGCCCTGACATGTTGCGGACATGACCATTCTGCATATGCGCGGTAGAGCCCGAGGGAGCCGGTAGTGGGGCGTGATTTCGTAGATCGTTTGTCATTCGAGATGGAAGAAAACGAGCAGCGCTGCTGTTTGCGTGATGAGAGAGTGTGTAGGTAGCTGGTCTGTTGGTGCTTGGGTAGCTGTGGTTCTGGTTGTTGTTGTTAACGTGTTGCTACAGTTGTTGAGGCTGCTGCTGTAGGACACTCTAGAATGTGAGGGAAGATAGGATAAGCTGTAGAAGGGAGGTTGGAGAAGGCTGCCGTGGTATCTGTGAGCTGGGCGTGGATATCTGGATGGTAGACGGAAGGCGAACAGAAGAGGGAAAGACGCGAAGGTTTGGTGGAGGCAGAGATTTATTTAGATCCCAAGCCTAAGGATTTGGGTCGGCGATTGGCGATGGTGGGGCATCCCAGGGCAGGGAGACTCACCAACACTATTTTATTTTATTCCAGGGTTCTCTCTGCCTTGCGAATCCCAGCTCCGAGACATCTATTCCATGGATCATTGCAGGAGGGGATTAATTATTAGTCTCCAGAACAGAAGAGAGCAGAAGCATACTAAACTGATGCTGGTTGTTGATATTGATGTATAGCTGGGGTACAACAACTTGAAGTTGACCTTCTACACGCTATAAGTTAGCAGAGAGCCGCCCAGCAATCCCCTCACCACGAGCTCCTGTCCATCTGATCAGCTTTTCACCGACTTGTTCTCACGCATGATCCCGCAGGCTGTCAGTCAGCTGCCAGGCACTAGTTGGGAATTGTGTATTGTGGCAGTGAGATTAAATATACGAAACAGAAGCTGGATCAACTGTTTGCTAGCTCCAAACATGAGTTGAAAAGTATAAAAACGTCCAGGAAAGAAGATACCTGCGTAGATATCTATAGCATGCAACTCCTGCAATTCTCTCCTCTTTACAACATGCCATCTAACCCCAAAGTCTCCCACAACTCCTCGATCCCCTGAAACCCTTCTGGCAGCGCCTCAGAACATTTCTCCCACATATCTTTACAGATCCTCTTCCTCACCACAACTCTGCCCTTCCACACCCTCCACTCCCCATTGACTGTTTCTTGCTCCACCGCTGAAACAACCCTCGTTGTAACCCTCCCATTCCTCAACGGCGAAAGGCGGCTTAATACCTCTTCCCTTTCCATTTCCAGCCTGGATACCATCTCTCGTAGTTTTCCCGTGGGTACATGGGCGCTGAGGGTTGCCAGTTCCGCACGGAGTGATTTCTCATATTGCTTTGTCGAGGCAATTTGAGCGCGGAGGTCGGTTAGCTCACAGTCGAGGGCGGCAAGTTGTGCTGAGGTGGAGTCTGAGGGGACGTCTTGGAGGGCGTGGTAGACGATTTGTTTGCCTGTGGGATGTTGCCTGTTAGGAATGATCGAAGGGTCTACTTGATCGCATGTCATATTATATACCATATAAAGAGTACATCACATACCGGCAATACGTCCCTGGACCTCCTTCCGCTCGTGCATCTCCTTCAACGCTTTGACGGTATATGCTATTTGTCCAATATATACACATATATATGTGTATTTCTCAGGTTAGAAACAATATCCCCATCTTAAAAATTCAAAATATAATTAATACTCTGACGGAAGGGATCGTACCTTTGCTTACTTTGTTGTGCAAATTGGCAGTAATATCGATCGCCTTCGGGTTGGTGTATTGAGGGTTTGTTAAAAGACAAGTAATAGCACCGGCGAGGCAAGAAACATAACCCACTCACTGAATATGGTCGACTATCAATCCAATGTAAGTTTGCCTCAGTAATTTTTAACTATCCAAGAACAGCGAGTCAAGTAGACAACGAGGAGCGTCTGGTAGTTTACACCTACTTCTGCTGACCTATGCAATAACAATTCCGGATACCAGGCAATATTTAGATTGTAAGTCAATCTCGAACCGACAATCGTGCACGTGAATGTAGTTATAAAAATAATGGAATGGCGAGGGCGGGCAAGCTAATGCGAATTATGCCTTGTTTGCTTGCTCCATGTTCTTCAACGAAAAAGAAACTCACGAAGGTACTCTAGGATCATAGTTGCTCCTATTGAACGCCGTTAACTAACCTGGGTGTATATGCATGGAGGCAGGAAACAAAACGGGAGGTTACGCGTTAAAGAAAGAAGGGCATTTGCAAAAGATTGGTAACTAGACATGGGAAGACTGTTGTATAGGAAGAGTGAAGACAGATGAAAACTAGAAACTTCCTCACCATCTTCCCCTTTATCCTTACTATTCTTATCATTTTTCTCTTTGCGTGGTGCCATGTCCTCGAGATGAGATGAGATGATATTGCTGTGTCTGCATGTAGACATGCCACTTGTCTACCTGTCAGCCTCCTGCAAGATAGAATGTCAGTATAATGGCATATAGTGTGCAGGACACACTGATGTTAAACAGTATCCATACCCCATCCTCATTAACAGGAGAGAGAGAGAGAGAGAGAATGAAAGATGGAGCAGGGATAAGGGAAACCTGGGAGAGCTCAGTCGCGCAGTGACATGCAACACGTCAACCTGTTTCAACTCCGATCCACAGGGGCTATAGAGTGGAAAAGGAAGACGGGCTTGCTTCAAAGACTCTGCATACGTTACATACAGTACCAACGTTAGGCTTGGAAACAGAAGGCAGCCGGAGGAAGGGAGAAGACAGACGAGGCGCAAGAGGCAGCACAGATAGATGAAGGTTACTGTATGGATATGGGGTCAACCGATGGAAAGGGGTGGATCACGTGCCAAGCGATATGTTCCTAGAACACATGTTTTATTTGCTCGGCCTTTTATTATTTACCTAATGTTTTGTATAAAGAGGAAAAATAGGAAGAAGTAAAAGTCCCATCAACTTTTATAGGAATAAACGTATATCGATAGACGGTTCTCAAATCAGATCTTGGGAAATGCACGCATAAACAAAAAGGTACAGGTTGTCAGCAGGATAAACAACGGAATTTGCAAGAGAAAACGGAAATCTATTCAACGAATCGAACAACCAAAAACATTTATCCAGCAGCCCATTGTGAGCAAGAGTAATGTAGAACCTCTCTCTTTCTCTCTTTTGTAGAGTGCATTGGAATAAACGGGCTCTTACATGGAAAATCATGCCCATGCTCATCTCTGAATAGTCATGGAGCGCAACAAGATAGAGATATATATAGTAAGAGAGATAAAATATTGAAATGGATTGGTGATTATTCATTGCGAACCAAGGCCGGGGTGGTTTTAGAAAATAATTGCTTTCAAAAATAACATGGAACAGAAACCATTATTTCTTCGTTTTTTTGAAGACGAGTGGTTCGAGGAGTAAGGGGTGCACGCTTCTAATGTGAACTGAAGGAGTGATGCCTAAGCAGGGCGGGCAGCAGAACAATATTTGAGATTAGAACAGATGGAAGAGGTATGATCGCTTTGACGGGATCGAGGTCGAGAGCGCGGAGCTTTGCAGGCGGGCTCGCATGAGAGGCATCGGAGAGGTAGTTGCTTTCCTTGTGTAAGGAAAAGAAGAGAGAAAACTGATCGCGCTTGTAGAAGGAAAGCCACTTGAAGGAATAAAAGTCGTGTGGGTGAAAGTGGAAGCGGACAATCAGGCGTTAGGAAGGTAAATAGTTTTTAGATCGAAAGAAGCGAGAAAGAAACTCCATATCGCTGCACCAGCTGAAAATGGGTTGAAACTGACAGGGGAAACAACAAATGAATGAAATGAAAGTAAATGAGGTATCAAGTCTAAATTATGCGGATTGGAAGGCAAGCATCACATCACGATCTGCAAAAAGTATTTGTCAGTTATGTGTTGTCTGGTACAACAGCAAAACTAATTTTGATAACCGAGTTACTTACACAATCACTATCACCCTTGCCTTGTGGCACTCCCATCTCCTCGAATGTTTTAGGTCCTTTGCCAGGTAGTCCACCTGCCGGCTTTTGTGACGCATGGGAAGCCGAATGAGAGGGGTTCTGACCAGGTCGCACCATTGACGAGGCAGGGGAGGAAGTCTTTAGAGGCTTCGATTCACCACGAGGGGGGTAGTGGACGCCTGAAGGTGGATGTGAGGAGGAGGGCAAACGATTTCCTCGAGGGTCTGGGTGCGAAATACCACCATGGCCCGGGCCCATGGATTGCATGGACCCATTGTGATTTGAGTGGTCAGGGCGCTGAAGGCGCCTTCTTCGGTCAGCACCGGAAGGGTCTGGAGGTGCGGAGTAGCCGATGTCCAATTTCGGCGTTCCGGGTTCTGGTCGGAGACCTTGGGCTTGTGGATGTACTGGTCCGCCAGTGGGCGGGATATGGGCTTGCATGGGTCCGCCCGGATTGACAGAATGAGGGCGGATGTTCGGATTGATTCCAAAGGCAGAGGATGATCGCATGTTTGGACTGTACTGACCTGGGGGGTTGACATAACCGGTGTTAGGCGCTTCTGGATATGGTGCTGCCGACATTGGTCGATGGTTCCTAGGTTCCCTACTGGAAATGGTCATGCGCGATGGGTCTGGCATTTCCAAGGTATCTTGTTGAATAGGTTGCACGCTCTGGGGTTCCGCAAAGCGTTGAGCCCGTCCATGGGAAGCATACTGCGATTTTATGCGCGCTATGGCAACGCGCTCGTGATCCTTTCTCGATAGGGTTTTGGAACGAGATATACTCTCGATCCGGGAGCTAGCATCCTTGTTACCCCTAGCTGCGGCCTTTGCGTACCAGACCCTCGCTTCCTTGATATTTACCGGAACGTATATTCCAATCTCATGGAAGTAGCCGAGGGCGAATTCTGCTGTTGCCAGTCCACTCTGAGCAGCCCGTTTCGCATAGGTATACGCCATCTCGTCATTTTTCTCAAAAAGCCCCTCATGTCCGCATAGAAACCATTTACTGATTGCCATTTCAGCCTCAGGTTCACCTTGCCGTGCGGCAAGAGCATTATAATGAAGAGATAAAGCAGGGTTAAAATCACAGCCTAGTTGACAGAGTTCGTAAGCAGCTCCCATTTTCACTTGAGCTTTTGCAAACCCATGGTAGGCCGCTTTCTCGATGTTAATCCTGGCAGCATTTAAATCATACGGAAGATATTCGTCTGGAACAACAACCTGGGGCAGCTCACGAGCCAGTAGCATTCCGTATACCTAAAGAACGAAGTAACATCAGCAAGGGACCTTTATAGCCCAAAACGGAAACATGAGACTTACGTAGGCTCCCTGAGGAGCATTTTCGTCGCAGGTTTGTGCGGCATATCGAATATGATCTAAACCTGCAGCATAGTCCTGGCGTTGTCCATGTTGCCCTAGGAGGATCATCATGCCAAGTCTCTATGAAAAGTTGTGAGTTACCGTAGGTTCTAGATTGTAAAGTATTTTACTTCATCAAAGGGGTCACCCTTACATAGTTAGAAGCAGAATCCCCTAGACTGACACCACGCTCATAGTGTTTGATCGCTTTAAGAGGTTCGCCTGAATTTTCAAATTGCATGCCCATACGGTATTCCGCCCTTGCATACCCTTTCTCACTAGCTTGAGAGTAACATAGAAAAGCCTCCTTTTTATCAACGCGGAAACCGAATTTTCCAAATTCTAGCCACATTGCTTTGATAAACAACGCTCTAGGGTGACTCTGCTCAGCCAGGAAAGAAACGACGTTGATGGCGTCAGTTTTCAGTTGGCGCTCAATCTGTGGGGTTTGCGGTCTAGGGGGTTGGAAGGCGGCCATGCGGATCTCGTTTTGCATGGCAACTTCGACATATGAAAGGGCATCTTGAGCCCAGGCAAGTTGCATTTCTGGGTCACTTGAATTCAGGACTGCAATGCGGCCACTCTCTAAATTTGCTTCTCGTTGATCATCGGTTGGAGGGACATTGGGCGGGGGGTTCCGCAGAACGGGAAAGGGAGAGAAATTAGGCGGCTCGCTCAAGGACTGCAGAGGTTGTCCGTACGCTTCCTGGCCGTAAGCGTCTGAGTATGACCGGTCATCCTGCGGATAACCTTGGTTCGGGACCGACGATGTTCGATTTGGGTATTGTTGTTGTGGTTGTGGTTGTTGGTAATCGTACTGGGCATGTTGGCTGGCCATACGGCCTGGGGTGTAGGCTTCCCGTTCGAGGTGGGCGAGGTTATCTTGCATATTTTCCGGGACTTCTGGCATCACCCTAATAACAGCCGAGTTAGTCAATACAGTACAATGAAGAAAAGTGGAAAGTATGTGGACAGGGAGAGCATAAAGAGAGGGATTCCTTTTAAGTTTTGGAAAGCCCTTGATTGGGACGTGTTTTATTTTTTTCGAGTTATTTCACACTCTTTTTCTTTTCCTTTTTCATTCTATGAGGGAAATCATATTACCTCTGAGGTGCTGGAGAAATCACTTCTGGCATTTGGAAAGCATCAACATTGCCTGGATAGAAAGTGGCGCTCATATGAGGATTGGGAGACTGATGGTGAGCAGGCATGGCGTCAAAAAGAGGGACGGAGGATGGCGGGTTTTAATAATAGCAATAATATTCTGGCTGTCACACTTCCTAAGCTATGCTAACCCCTCTTGGGCTGGGGGGTTCAACATGGGCCTGATGGTGAGCGTGCACCTTTGTTCGCGTGGAAACGGCTAATTCAATTTGCGAAGCAACCTTGCTGAGACGAGTAAAGACTGTTGTATTATTCGTATTATTCGCAAGAGTGGTCCTCTCATGCAGTGGTGGACATGGTATGTATTCAAACCAGCTATGATCCTGGTCTCATCAGGTCGATGGAGGTAACAGAGGAGACTTGTCAGAGGGAAAGGCGGTGCGGAGGAGGACGAGAAAATGATAGGTAATGGACAGGGTGAGAAATTGAAGATGTTCTGAGAACAGTGAGAGCTGAGCCTCAACCCCGCTATATCGAGCTACTTCTCAGGTCTATGATCTTACTTGGAAAGGGATTGACACCGCCAACGGAGAACAAAACAAGGACAAGAACACAAAAACAGGAAGAGCGAAACAGACACACAATGTAGTTGGAGGTCATCTACAAGAGCCCGAGCAAATGGGGAGCGCGTCATCCGGGCACTGGATTCGAGCTTTGGGGTGGTTCGCGCTCCACCCGCTGCTCAGTGAGAGGCGCTGAAAACAGTTGTTCCGTGCGGCTGTTGTTGACGATTGGGAAGCTTATTGTGGCGTTTGTATGATAACTCCTAGGAGTAACTAACTCACTGCTATTTGTAACTTATTATACTATTGCTCTGTTGACCTGTGCTGTTGGCTTGGGAATGTTCATGGGCTTGTCCCGGATAACTTTCCAGAGCTTTTGCTCAGCTTCTCGTATTACTTTGGATGACCCGGCTGCTTTTGGGTTATTCATCGAATTGCTATCCAGTCGAGATGTAACTAACAAATCTGGATTCAACAGCCACGCATCAGCCACCACCACTATTTTTGTTTCTCAGCTGGTTTCATGGTTTATGGAATGGTTTTTATTTTTACTCTTCGCTCCGCGTTCTTTTTCGGAATTGCAGGCTTCCGTAAAGCCCCACTGCAATAATATCCACCCTTTCGAGAATAAACAAATTGCTGACAAAAGTGATGGTTGTGGCCTGGCGGAACACGCCGAGAAGGACATACAATCAGAATCATAGGAGGGGGATTCCCCTGATCCAGATTAACCACGAAACCCGAAGTGCTGGTGAAAATCAGACAATAATGGAAGGGCGCTTTGAAGGACTGCGACGTCCAGGCGATATGATCTTGGGCTTCTCGATTCTGACCTAGTAGTTGATGTCTGACCAGAATAAGACAAAAAATAATGTTCGTTTCGCTTTGAAATTCCGTCTTGGAGGGATTCAGTTTTCCATCACTTCCAGGTTCTGCCCAAAGTATCCTCTACCACTCTGCCCGGCAGAAAAAAGGCATGTAGGTCCGTAGGAGTTCCACAACAACATGCGCATTCTAGTATATGGCCAAACCAGAAGCTGAGGAAGAAACAGAAGGAGGAGCGGCGAATGGTACGGAGGGTCGAGGAATACCGAGGAGCTTCGACTGTAACCATTCTCGCGACAATACGATGCGATTAACACCTCCCTGGCCCGCGCGCAACGTGACGGGATGTGCACAATACACTGAGTATAAACATTATATAGGGTTGGAGAAATTTGGTTTCTCCTGCTTGAATTCACCTCAAGATACAAATCGCACACGTCATTGCCCGTACGACAAGGAGGTTTTAAAGTGTAGCCTATACGAGTGTTCCTTGTCATCTAATCCAAGTAAATAATATTGGACCATAAATCTTGCTCTAAACATACTCTTATACCTAGCCGTCGTCCTCCGAGTCATGCAGGTATAGATATCATTGATGTACAGATTTGGCACAGATTTTGCCAAATCGCGAGCAAGAGATGAGGATAGCAATGATTGCCGTTGAAGCTGCAAAGAGATGTTCAGCGCCAGATGTTCAGCGCCTGACAATCTTGGGAAATACGCTAGCGAAGTTAAGTCTTGGCGTAGTTAGTAAAAGCATGCTGTCCAAACTCAAACTTTGAACAGCTGTCTGTCGGTATACGCAGTATAATGCACGATGAAGATTATAGCGGATACCACCCGGCTAGAAGCCTAATAGTTAGAAATCGCTCCCTCAGCGGAATCTCGACTGTTGTTGAACCAACTCTCCGCCAACATGAACTCCGTCGAGAAAAACTTCCACCACCCGTTTATCCCTTACGACATCCAACGCCAGTTCATGCAAGCATTGTACGACTGTATTGAAGGAGGCAAAGTTGGTATATTTGAGTCGCCCACAGGTACCTTGCTTGACCCTTACAAATAGACAGGTTGAAGAAGTTGTCTGACAAATCTCAGGTACCGTATGTTCATCTCATCCGCCGACTGGCAACATCTTATGAGCATATAGGAAGTCCTAGTTCGCTAGAGCTTCTTTTTAGTATTTGGAAATGCCGGAGATGTGTTCTTTCAATCCTCAGTCTTTGCCTCTTATCGATTTTTCACTAAAGAAGGGCTGTTGGAACGAGATTGCAAGAACGGCATATCCAGACCTTGCTCCAAAAACGCGTATTTCATGCATCTAACGTGTTTGCATTGCTGTAGGGCAAATCGCTCAGTTTAATATGTGGCTCTTTAACGTGGCTCCGTGGTCATAAACGCGCAGCGTTCCTCAATACAATTGACCAGTCACTCTGTCAGCTATATCCCAACTTCATAGATATGGAGGATCTGAGGCTGATGTACAGAGATATTAGCTGATAGTGAACCAGAATGGATGTTAGAATACTCACGGCGAGAGAAAACAAGATTTATCCGGGAGAAGAGAGAGCAATTGGAAGACCGTTTGGCGAAAATCCGCGCAGATGAAGAACGGCAGCGAAAGCAGTTTGTGGACGGCAACCATACCTCTAAGAGAAGGGTAGGTTATAATAGGTTATAATCCAACAGATTACAGAAATGGGCGATCCTAATTACTCCTTATAAATAGAAATTGACTACGGGAAACGATGTTTCCGAACAGGGGTATGAGAACCAATTCGAACTAGAAGACTATTATAGCGACAACGAAGAACGAACGGCTGTGGATGCGATTTCGAACACTGAAGGCGTACTCTCTGCTGATACCCTTGCTTTACTCGAGAAGCTAAATGGCGGGCCCGTTGATGATCGTGCCGATTCCGAGCCGGAGGATGAGATTCGAGTTTTCTACTGCTCGAGAACACACTCTCAACTGACTCAATTTGCCCACGAGTTGCGGCGAGTAAAGCTACCTCCAAGTATTCCTCCCGAGGTAGGTGGTCAGGGTAAAGCTACAGATATGTCCTATACCGATGATGCCTTGGAAGAGAGCACGAAACATCTCTCTCTCGGGTCGAGAAAGACACTCTGTATCAATTCGAAGGTACGGGCTCTTGGCAACTCAACGGCGGTAAACGAACGCTGTTTGGATATCCAGCGCCCTGAAACACCCGTGGAGTATAGGTGCCCATTTCTACCCACGAAGGAGAATGAAACCCTTGTCAACGATTTTCGCGACCATACACTGGCAAAAGTGCGAGACATCGAGGATATCGGTAAAATAGGATCTAAAATTGGGATATGCCCGTACTACGCTTCTCGATCAATAATTAAATTTAGCGAAGTAGGTTTGTTGCATTTTAATCAACGTATCACTTCTCTGCTAAATTAACGATACTACATTAGATCGTCACTTTACCATACCCCCTTCTCCTCCAGAGATCAGCAAGGGACGCCTTAAACATCTCTCTCAAAAACCACGTCGTAATTATTGATGAAGCCCATAATCTCATCGACGCCATTTCCGCTATACATTCTGTGTCTGTGTCGCTATCTCAACTTCAATTGGCCATCTACCAGCTCACCACTTACGCCAGGAAGTATAAGACTCGCTTAAAGGGGAGCAATAGGGTCTACGTCACCCAAGTGATTCGGCTTGTGAGTTCGATTTCTGATTATTTGAAAATCGTTCTGGAAAGAACGCAGCCTGCAGAGGGCGTCCTCCTCCCGTCTGACATAATGACGGGGAAAGGGGTTGATCAAATAAACCCACACAAGTTATCACGGTATCTGCATAAAAGCAAACTGGCGAGGAAAGTCGACGGCTTCATTGAGCAGTCATCTATGGAGTCACAAGCTGCGGACAAAAACGCTACTCGACTTTCAGTTCCTGTTATCTTTCAAGTACAAAGCTTCGTTCTCTCATTGATGAACCCATCCTCAGAGGGGAAACTCTTTTACGAGATTAGCCGGAACGATGTCTTCTTGAAATACATGTTATTGGATCCTACCAATCACTTTCGGGAAATCGTAGAGGACTCAAGGAGTGTGATTCTTGCGGGAGGTACAATGTCACCTGTATGTTAAATTCCGTTCCCTTGGACGAAAAGGAAGTGACAAGTTGATGTCTCGTTTATTTGGTAGATGGAAGATTATGCAGAACATTTGTTTCCCTATTTGGATACAGGTCGACTCGAAACTTTTAGCTATGGCCACGTGATACCTCCTGATAATCTGGCAGCAATCCCAGTAGTCAGGGGAACTTGCAATACCGAGTTTGATTTTACTTACGGGAAACGAAATGATGAGAGCATGGTATGTTGAGCATACGCTATCTCGCATCTTGGACTTTCATGATCCACCAGGAAAAAGTCGCTAATTATTGGACGGCTACAGATAATTGATCTTGGCAGGACCATCGCAGCATTGTGCTGTGTTATACCAGATGGTGTCGTGGTTTTTTTCCCAAGTTACGACTACTTAAAACAAGTTTTGATGATCTGGAAAAAGCATATCCCAACTACAGGATCTAGCATCATCGATTCGATCCAAAGATCCAAAGCTGTCTTCCACGAGTCCCAAGACAAAGCTACAGATGTTGACGAATTACTTCAAGGTTATTCTAGCGCCATTAACACTGGATCCCGGGGTGGCGCGTTGCTCTTGTCAGTTATGGGTGGGAAGTTGTCTGAAGGAATCAATTTCTCTGATAAGCTGGGCAGAGGGGTGGTAGTCGTTGGGCTCCCGTTTCCAAACATCCGTAGTGCGGTATGGCAAGCTAAAATACAACACGTGGAGTCCAAAGCCTATGAATCGTACTTATCCCTGTCATCATCGTTAGACCAGGACCATAAGGGCAAAGAGATTTCGGAGGAAAATCGCAAGTTGAAGGCGAAATCTGCTGGGAGGGAGTTCTACGAGAATGCATGCATGAGGACTGTGAACCAATGTATTGGTCGGGCAATCAGACACCAGGGTGATTACGCTGCGATCCTTATGATGGATAGACGGTATAGCAGTCTACGCATACAGAACAAGCTACCAAGTTGGATTCGACAAAGCCTGGTGGCGGGGGCGTCAGAGCAGCCAGCTGAGAGAGCAATTGGGGATATTTCTGCCTTCTTTCGAAAAAAAAAGGGCATATAATATAAATGCGGCTGGGAATGAGCAGAAAGTGCAAAAGCCATGAAGCAGCGAGGTTTTAATCACAGCTCTTATCTTATCAGATGGATTTTATGTCACATGATTGAATCTTAAATTCCTTCTTGGAGAAGGTAGGGCTTGGGCCCTACAACTTCCCTAACAAGAAAATCCTGACACACACATTAAGCGAGACATCAAGAACCTCTTGGGCCTTGAGCTTGCAACCACGTCAATCTCATCTCAACGCTCAACACCCCGACAGCCTTGTCGAATCCAATATCGTCGACAAGATGCCTACCCGACTTTCAAAGACGAGAAAGAGGTGAGTTATTTTAAGTGCTTGTCCACAAGAGATTGATCAAAAACACTGCACCGCCCTCCAACCGCAATGTTTCCAATGAACATCGAAATCAGCAATCAAACGCTAGAGCGCTTTTAATTATCGATTGCTAATACCATAACCTTTTTTTTTTTCGATTATTTTAATTTAGCCGTGGCCATGTTTCCGCTGGCTACGGTCGAATTGGAAAACACCGCAAGCATCCCGGTGGCCGCGGTATGGCTGGTGGCCAGCACCACCACCGGACTAATTTAGACAAGTACCATCCAGGTTACTTTGGAAAGGTCGGCATGAGATATTTCCACAAGACGCAGAACAAGTTCTGGAAACCCATCATAAACCTTGATAAGGTACGTTCTTTCGATTCCTTGTTCATTCGGGTGGATTGAAGTGGGAAACTACTGGGAGGAGAGAGGAAGTCAGGAGGAATGGAGCTTTTGGGTGGAAAAACAAATGGAACGAATCAACGGAAAAAAGATATCCGCGATATAGGCGATGCACAAGGAATTGGTGTCCATTTGGAATGTAAACGTAGAGGCTGATTGAATTTTCGTGGGTGTATAGCTATGGTCACTCATCCCCGTCGCAACCCGTGATGCCTATGTGAAAAATCAGAAACCCAATACCGCCCCCGTTCTCGACTTGCTCCCTCTCGGCTACTCCAAGGTCCTTGGCAAAGGCAGACTCCCAGAGATTCCAGTTGTTGTTCGGGCTCGATACTTCAGCAAAGAGGCTGAGCGGAAGATCAAAGAGGCTGGTGGTGTTGCTGAGCTCGTTGCATAAATACGATGTGTGCATGGTGTGTTGCATGCGAATTGTTTGATTTGGACGCAAATTATAATGAATGGGTGTTAAGGGTGGTCTTTTTAAACGCATGTAATTTTCTATTCTTTTTTTGTGTCAAGGCCTGTTAGAGCAGTGTCAGGCTTGATACTTTTCACGAAAGAGAAAAGAATCAAAAGACTTTGTGTCACGGATCACTTCTTCGGAAAGCACCAAGGTTGCCGTTATTCCGCCATATGCCAAAGTGCGAAAGATATTGGGCTGGAGCATAAGGGTTCTATCATGGTGCATTCGAAAACTTAAAGCTTTAATTCCTTTCCTATTAAAAAAGGGGCAAAAGGAAAAAAAACTACGATATAAGATAGAATACCTCAAGTGGAATGAAAAACAACTGATTCCA
The DNA here is from genome assembly GCF_000150115.1 of Histoplasma capsulatum G186AR. Classification (NCBI taxonomy): domain Eukaryota; kingdom Fungi; phylum Ascomycota; class Eurotiomycetes; order Onygenales; family Ajellomycetaceae; genus Histoplasma; species Histoplasma capsulatum. The sequence goes on from NW_025544804.1 coordinate 66,708, forward strand.
TTCTTTTCAAAGCTACTTTTTTGGTTGTGTCTGACAAGGAACTGTGTCTATATGCACGCGCCGCTGACATGACATCAATGGATTGTAGATGGAGAAATCCGATTGAATTTATTTCAAATGTCCCATTCTCAAAGGTTCATTACCTACAGGAACGTGGATATCGTCTCCTAGGGTACTACAAAAGAATCATCGCGGACACCTGTGTGTATGCGTGTCAGCGATGTTAATCTAGGAAACAGAGAACAAAACACTAGACGTGGCTCTTCTATATCTTCGACGTGAGCACCTTGGGCTGCGCGCTCTCAGCGCACGTTGCAAGGGTTTCCCCAATAAACCGAATTGCCTGCTCCATCATCGCGGGGGTAACCTCGTGTCCCGCGTCTTCAAATATGAGATCCTCTAACGTCACAGCTCCATTGGCAAACCACCCGCCTGGCGAAATCGCCTTTTTCAGCCACATCAGAAACGGCTCTCCTCGCGCGTATGGGACCAACTTATCCTTACCACCAGAGATCAGCATGATTCTTTTCCCCTGTAGACACCGTGTTATGAGTGGGCCGATGACTTTCTTTTCATGATCGGTGGGTTCGGGAAGGATGCCATGGAGCATGGGTTCTGAGACGATAGGGTCGCCCAGCTGGCTCAGGAAGAATCTAGCAGGATCGTATTTCCTGATGGCATCCATGAGCGACTGTGGGAAGGATTCGGAGCCGAGGAATTGGGAGCCTGGCGGTGTGGAATCTTTCCAAGAGGATAGTTTGGAGAGTTTGGCACGTTCAGTCATTAGGCTTGTGTAGTCTGGGGTGCCAATGATGATGACGGCATTAGTGACTCGGGGTTCGTGTAGGAGGCAGCTCCATACTGAGTGGCCACCGAGAGAGACACCGAGGGCAAGGTTAGTTGTGATTTTGCGTGAGGCATCCGGGAAGGCATAGGCGTCCATGAAGTCTATTAAGAGGGAGACATCACGAGCCGTGCCCTCTACGGATTTGTATTAGTACTGGTGAGAGCGATAGATATGGCAGCATGGTGTGGTTGTATTTTATTATTTCCGATCTCCAGCAAAAAATGGAGGGAAAATAAGTAGTACACCTACGATACGTAGCAAACATATCCTGTGCATGTTTAGGATTTCCCTCCTTCCAAGCGCAGTTTGACAGCTTGTCAACGAGTCTCGATCCATGATTCCGTTGGTCAAATGCTACCGCAATTAGACCCCTGTTTTGCTGGCTTACGGACACTCGCCCCTCCCGCAGTCTGTTGTTCCAATCTGCAATAGCATGGCACGCAAAGCCTTCCATTGAATCTGCCGTGCTTAGTCGTGGGTGCATGAGGTATAGACATGATACCTCCTTAGCTTGCATAGGGAGTTCATCCAGACCATAGACGGAGCAAAGGATTCCAGCAATTGGGAACAGTTTCTTGGACACCTGCGGAGCAGGTAGAGAGTAGGTTTTCAACATTGGATCAATTGGGGAGGCCATATTATTAATCTATGGCGTGTTTCCAAGGTAAGAGGGACTGCGCAACATACTTTGTAGCCATCAAGCAATTGCATTCTCATCGGGTAATATCGATCTTATATCCAGTCTGCCGAAATATTTGAATTGTTCGGAGTCCGAGGTCCACTAAATGAATGTCACGTGTTTCATCATCGGAAAATAATCTTATTAGGTAAGCCTCAAGTGGGATCCACTCTGGTTGTAACTCCCAAGATATCCAAGTTTAGGCAAGGAGAGAACTATCATCAGATCAAGGCTCCTGATAGATTTCTGTCTCCGGATCTGCTATTCTTGGACCGCCACGGGCCCGCAACCTTAGGGTTCGAGATATCGTAATGATACTTTCATAAACAGCCTTAGCTCCTTTGTTTATTCAAGTAGTTAGTTCTTACAAACCTCCTCGCTGCTGACCTCTGTTAAAGTTTGGAAACCCCTGACAATGAATATTATTATTATCTAGGAAGCCCGCCACAATGGGAGAAGACTCAGCGCTATCAATGACAGAGGGACTTCAGCAATCTTCGTCGCCACAACGGTCGAGTGTTCCACAAAACTTGAAGCTTACGATGCCTCACACTCTTTCCACGAACGGGGCGAGCTTCACTACCCGCTTGGAAGACGAAACATTGCACTCGAGTGACCTAAAGAAAGATCCTGTGAACGGAATCAATGGGACATATGGAGCCCCCGGAACGCTTGTAGAGTTGGGCACGGGATTCGAACCTCCCAGCACAGAACAGCCCGCGCGTGATATCGACGCTTCGGGACACCAAGGAAACATACCCTATCGGACTAAGCCTGCTTCCATTCCCTCACGAAACCCATCGACTAAATCTGGAAAGGGAAAACAGCAGAGGCAACATGGCTTCTCAACTCCACAGGGGCGGCGGAGTGTGCAGTTTGCTCGAACCGCTTCCGACGTTGAAGGAGGAGGATCGCATTCCAGGGCCTCCTCCATCGGCCCAGAAGATGGAGACCAGAAGGACCGCCGGTTTCATTCGTCCCTGTTCTCAAAACTGAAAACATTCGCTGCCTCCCCTTCCTTCCCAACGCATGCCCGTACCTCCAGTGGCCTAACCACAGGGGATGAATCCGCGGAGCCTAGACCACCTGGAGATACCGCCACTCCAAGATCAGAAAGAGGGGAATTCCGTTTCCCCAACACTCTTGAGGAAGAAGGAAGCGAGATGGATGCGGATGCGGAGTCAAGTTCTGGGGAACAGGCGGTTGGTATACCTAAAAGGAAGCGAAAAATCCGAAGACAACGTGGCTCGGGGTCCCATACTGCACCTACGACCCCGAAGTCAAGCGCGCGGCCAAGTTTCCATCCAAGCGGCTCTTATACTCATGGAGACAATTTCTTCGGAAGCCATTTCTCTCGCAGGACTGAACCACACACTATTTCTCCTCCGACACGTGATGGAGTTTCTGAAGATGAAGGCCGAGAAAGGTTAAAACGTGATAATATGTGGAGAAGACGAAACGGATGGCTCCATAGCGCTCGCGGGTTAAGTTACAGCGGTCCAAGTCGGACGGAAGGTCGAGGTTCCCAAGATGAGAAAAGGCTTAGTAATTTTCGACGTTTAACAGGATTTGGTGGCCAGCCAGACCATGGTGAGGGTCTTACTGCAACATGGAGAAGACACAAGGCAGAAAGAGGGTCCAGCCTTAGTGCTCAGAGATGGCGACAGATTAAAGCAGGGCTAAAAATGATCGGTCACCGCAAAAAGGTCGAAACCACAGTAGACCATGTCAAGTCTGCCGAGCTACTCGCCGAGCTTATCTCTGGCATCCCCGCTGCTCTTTTGTTGGCAAGTATGTTCCAAAGGGACGAGCATGGAAGCAGGCGTATCCCTATCCTTCTTGAGCAGCTAAAGGTTCATATCACGGACAGCAAATTTGACCCACACTCTAGTGATCGCCACTTGACGTTCCGAATAGAACTAGAATATGGCAGCGGAATGACACGGATGAAATGGGTAATTAACAGAACTCTCAGGGATTTCGCCAACCTACATATAAAGTATAAACTCCAAATTGGGACCATGCGGTATATTCAGCTTAAAGCCCATGACTCAGCGCATCCTTTACCCCGTTTTCCAAGAAGCGCCTTCCCTTACCTACGGGGTGTTCGCGGTCTGGAGAGTGAGGGGGAAGAAGAAGCCGATGAAGGAGGCTTTGAAACTGCAGGAGATGGTACCAGTGGTAACGAAAAAGCAAACAGGAAAAAGAAACGACGCTCGTCCCTAGGTCTTTCCCGGAGACGGTCAAGCTTGACTGCTCCAGTGGAAAGTGGTGCATCGGGGGTCTTGGAGTCAGGCATTACGCGCGCTGCGTCCATTGGGGGGATTAAAAAGGAATCGTACCCGGAACGCCAACGGAAAAAACTCGAGATCTATCTACAGCAAATGATCCGTTTCCTCATTTTTCGCCCTGACAGTAACAGACTTTGCAAATTCTTGGAACTTTCAGCATTGGGTGTTAGGCTGGCATCGGAAGGTAGTTACCATGGCAAGGAGGGGTTCCTCGTTATTCAATCGTCGAAGGGACTTGATTTCCGGAGAGCACTCAATCCAGCCATGATAAAATCGCGACACTCGCCGAAATGGTTCCTGGTACGACATAGCTATGTTGTTTGTGTTGATTCACCTGAAGAAATGAACATCTACGACGTCTTTTTGGTAGATCCTTTCTTCCAAATTCAACACCAGAAAGTACGGCTACGTGACCAAAAACCTAAACAATTAGCTCGATCCGCGAAAGAGTCGGCTGCGCATCCACAGCACCATACACTAAAACTTCAAAACTCCGAACGTAAATTGAGATTGCTCGCTCGAAATGAACGTCAGTTACATCAGTTTGAAGACTCTATTCGATTCATGATGGATACCACACCTTGGTCGAAACCTAATCGGTTCGATAGCTTTGCTCCTGTCCGTCCAAATTGTTTCGCTCAATGGCTAGTCGATGGCCGTGACTATATGTGGGTGGTATCCCGCGCCATAAACCAGGCCAAAGACGTCGTGTATATCCATGATTGGTGGTTGAGCCCCGAGCTCTACATGCGGCGGCCAGCTGCTATTAGCCAGAAATGGAGGCTCGATCGATTGCTTCAAAAGAAAGCGCAGGAGGGCGTCAAGGTTTTTGTGATAATGTATCGAAACATCAACTCTGCCATTCCTATTGATTCTGAGTACTCCAAATTTTCTTTGCTTGATCTGCACCCGAATATCTTCGTGCAAAGATCTCCCAACCAGTTTCGACAAAATACTTTTTTCTGGGCTCACCACGAGAAGCTGTGTCTGGTTGACCATACTCTTGCATTCATTGGAGGAATTGATCTTTGCTTTGGGAGATGGGATACTCCACAACATCTCCTTACAGATGACAAGTTGACAGGATTCGAACTGACTGACGTGCCTAAAGATGCGGATCATTGTCAGCTCTGGCCTGGGAAAGATTATTCGAACCCGAGAATTCAAGATTTCTATGACCTCGACAAACCGTATGAAGAAATGTATGACCGCGAGGTTGTTCCTAGAATGCCGTGGCATGACATTGCCATGCATGTGGTAGGACAGCCGGCTCGTGACCTCACAAGGCATTTTGTTCAGCGATGGAATTACATTCTAAGACAACGAAAACCTACTCGGCCAACTCCATTCCTGCTACCTCCGCCGGATTTTAATCCCGCAGATTTGGAATCTCTTGGCCTTGATGGCACTTGCGAGGTTCAGATCCTCCGTTCAAGCAGCACTTGGTCAACCGGAACACCTGACGTGACTGAACACAGCATCATGAATGCTTATGTCAAGATGATTGAACAGTCGGAGCACTTCGTCTACATCGAAAACCAGTTTTTCATTACCAGTTGTGAAATTGAAGGAAAGAAGATTGAAAACCTTATTGGGGATGCTCTCGTGGAACGTATTATTCGAGCATCTAGGAGTGATGAAGAATGGCGAGCTGTGATCCTGATACCTCTTATGCCCGGTTTCCAAAATCAGGTTGATACGGAGGGAGGTACTAGTGTTCGTTTAATCATGCAATGTCAATATCGAAGCATCTGTCGCGGGGAGACATCCATATTCGGCCGGCTTCGAGCCGCCGGAATCGAACCGGAAGACTACATCCAATTTTTCAGTCTAAGATCGTGGGGAAAGATCGGTCCACGGAAACACTTAGTAACAGAGCAGTTGTACATTCATGCCAAGTGCATGATTGTTGATGATCGGGTTGCGATAATTGGCTCTGCTAATATCAACGAGCGTTCTATGCTTGGTTCAAGAGATTCCGAGTGTGCTGCAATCGTTCGAGATACAGATCTGCTGTGGTCCACCATGGGCGGCAAGCCGTACCTTGTTGGTCGTTTCCCTCACACACTTCGGATGCGGCTTATGAGAGAGCATATCGGCTTGGACGTTGATGAAATTATGGAACAAGCCGAAGCTGAATCTGACCAAATGAATGCGCGAGGGGAACCAAATACTCCTTACAACTACAGCGACGATATGCTCGATCGTGAGTTTGATGAGGCTACAGAAAGACAAGATGAGAGAGAGTTATTAGAACGAAGACACCGAATACAAGATGAATTCCTTGCTAGATCGGAAGAAATGCACAGCTTCAACCACGATGTTGATTGGGAACAGGCAAACAACCCCAATCTTAAGAGTAACAAAAAGCTCACCCAGGACTCAAGAGTAATGAGGAATGAGGACCACAAGAAGGATCTGGAGGGCTACGGTGTCGACCAAATGAAGAGTATTCAGGAGGCAGGTCATGGTGATGGTCGTGACTCGTTCATTGTGGATGATAGGATAGAATTCCTTGGCCCAGGATCACCTGGAGATCCTAACAGCCGAAGCAGACAATCTAATGTTCCCAAAGAGCTACCGTCTCAGACCGGAGATCACGGCGAGCAAGAGGATTCCCCACCAGCTGCAGCCAAGAACTTTGATCCAAGTGTTCCCAGTTCCAGACCATCCACTCAACCTACGGCTTATGATCTATCTAGCAATGCCGGTAATCCCTCGCTGCAAACTTCCCAAGATATCCCTAACAGAACACATATAGTTTCGTCTGAAATCAATCTCCCAGTGGTGGATAAGGACTGCATGAGGGACCCTTTGAATGACTCATTTTATTTGGATATCTGGCAAGCAATAGCAGAAAACAATACAAAATTATATCGCAGTGTTTTTCGCTGTATGCCTGATAACGAAGTCAAAACATGGAAGGAATACAAAGAATATACTGCCTATGCTGAACGCTTCGCTGATATGCAGGGCCAAAGCCACTATGAGGCCAAAGCTCACGAAGCCAAAAATAACCCAGAAGCTGCCAAAGTAACTGGTCCTCCTGGCACTGCCGTGATCCCTAACCAACTGGCAAAGGCTGAAAAGATGGGGCATGATATGAAAGATAAAGTCCTGAACCCAGTTAAATGTGATACCTTAGCTGCCGAAGAGGACTTGAGACACTGGGCCTCAGAAGCAAACAAAGCCCAAATCGAGAGGAAGAGGTTCGAGCTTTCCCACCAGGAGCCTAGCACATCTCAGGGAGAAAAAGACGCATTAAAGGCGACGGAGACGAAATCGTCGCACTCCAGCCAGAATTTGGATGGCGTGATGGCATCATTCCCTGAGGTAGAAAGGAGCCCGCAGAAATGGGCAGACGGTAGCCTGCGCCCGACGGCCTCACAGTCCCAAAGGCGGAGACGGAGAGCAACCACCCGTTCATCGCGGCGGGAATTCCATGCTTCTGACGACATCATATCGAAAGCTGAAGCGGAAGATTTGATGAATTTGATACAAGGGCATCTTATAGTTTGGCCGTATGAATGGTTAGTAGTGGCGCTGTTTCGATACTTGAGCCAAAACAAAACATTTGGGATATCTGCGAACTAACGGTTTTGCTAATGCCATAGGCTGGAACGAGAGGAACAAGGAGGAAACTGGCTATACACACTCGATCAGATATCTCCTTTGGAAATATAGTAAGCCTTCTCTTCGAGACCTGCTCTTACATCCCTCATACTAACTGGCAATGCCACATTGTAGCAACTGATCGTCGTTCGGTGGTGTATCTCCACACGCTGTGCCTGTACCCGTTTTCCAGTATCCTCGTTTATAAACTTTTTCAATACCTTTTCCTATTTTGTATTTTAAGCTGACACTCGGATTCCAAAAATTTCCTAGAACATTTGCCGCTTAAATACGTAACTGTATGTTCCCCTATTCTCCCCTTTACTTTGCCCGTTTGTTGTTCTCATCCCCTTCTCAGTCCCTTTCCCTCCTCTTCCTTAGTTCTTGTGTTGCATTTCTAAGGTGTCAGGCTGCATCATTCAGAAGTTTAGTTCACACATTTGTTACTGGCATTTTCTACAGCCTCCCTCACCCTTTAATTTTTCCTCCTCCAGCCTCTTTCCCAGACTGTTTATTTCCTTCCTCTCATCTTCCCTTCATCTTCCTTTGGCTTCACTACCAAGTTCTCACTGCACTCCTATTTCTTTTTTCTTTTTCTCTTTTGTCCCTTTCACTTGCTGCCTACGCTTTCCGCCCATATTATTTTCGTTTTCGTTTTAGAACGACCTTGGCATACATATACATGTATATATAAAAATTGAACTCGCGTGATTCTCGAAATGCCCCCCTTCCCTCTGCGTAATTTTCACAGCCCATCGGCTCCACAAACTCACAGAGTAAAAAAAGACAACTTTCGGGCACCATCATGCGCCTTCATCCAGCCACATCAGCTTGGAAACCGCGCATTAAGTATGATATAAACGATTTATAACTAGGACAGTGCTTACGAATGCCCAAGCAGACGAGTCTGTTCCATATTGCGTTTGAGGCCAGCATTGCTGGGATCCGATGAAGTCATCGATAGCTAGCTAGTCAGAGGAGGAGCCCCAAAGGATCCAATTCCAGCGTGGGTGATTTATTGCCAATCGAGCTGTTCAGTTATCTGCATGCTTGTGTTGTATGTGGAGTGAGTGGTGTGAGGAGGGAGGCACATTTTTTAACTGTATTTCGGACGCGATGGGTTTCTTTTAATAATTTGTGGGTGATCTGAAGATCCTTTTCAATACTGCTTATACTGTTTTCCTTCTGCAAAGGCTTTTTTCTCCCTCGTCTTCGGAAGGAAGCCTCTGTTGATTTATGCCAAACGGTTATTATGCAGCCTAACGTCGTAGCTGCCCTTTTTCTTCCTTCGTGTATTTTGAATTGCGGTCGGAGGTCGGAATAACAGATCGGGCGCATCATGCGAAGCGTGGTATGGTGTTCGCCGAAAAACCACGCCCGGTGTTACGCCTTGTGGGGATTAAAATGAGGATAAGCGAGGGATGATGATGTCATTCATGCCTGCAGTGATCTCCATGACTTGTCGCGGTATCGGCCATCTTTCCAAGGTTCCCTCAACCTCACGCTTTGCCTTCAATAACTTTGGATATTCCGAGTAGTGTCTCTGAAGAAGCCGGGATTCAGGAACTGCCAAATGCATCGTACAGGGTAGTCTGCACTTGGAACTGATAAGGAAGGGCACCCGGAGCGACCAGCGCAAAGCATGTCGATCTATCTTCGCTCCTCAGCTATGTAGTTGACTCGCAACGAAAATCGATCCGCTGGCGACAGAGAGGAGCTTCGCCTGTTTGCTCAGCTGACGTTCTGCACAGAAAAGCGCATGGAATTTCCTGAAGGGTGTTTACTATATCTCCCCAGCACACAGTTCATACGCATGTTATCCCATACAGGCGTAGGCGCTTTCCACAAGAGATGAGGACCAAGATAGGATGCGCCAAGGCTGAAGAGCACCAAGCAAAATTGCGATTAGCAACGATAGCGCAGCGCTTCTGGTGATTGACGGCGCTAACTACTGCGGAGGCCACATTGTCTCCTCTGTAGTGACTTCTTCAACTGTGTGTTGTGAAATAGAGACAGATACTAGTAAATGACTATATAGAACATTTGTTCTGTCTTTCCAAGGTAACATCCATTGATGCGCAAGTCACTTGCAACATGTATAAATTCCAATGTTCATCTCATCGCTCATCGCCTGCGTGCGGAACTCTTTCCAACGGGCGACCCCATGATGCTAGCTAGTTGCAGGGAAAGTTGACGCCAACAGGAGAGTGTTCCTATTTTTAAATCACTTGCTCCCACTAGCGTTGATGTGGGGATAGAATACGAAGATTCGAAGAAGCTGAGAACAAGGAGGATTGAAAATCCTTGCTACGTACCTTTATACCGACTCCGTTGTTATATGACAATGGCTAGTTAGTTTTCCATTAATTACAAATGTACCACCTAAAATTTCCAAATATAATTGTATAGTTAACTAAAATATATGTCAGTGACTATAAATAATTTTATATGGGGAATGAATTACCTTTTAAATGTTCATGTTTTATTATCCAAAAAGATTCCTATAATTCTTAGTTCCTGAATGAAATATTTTGTAAGATAACTGCTAATATCATTTATTATTCGACTAGGATTCTACGCGCACACTGACATACGCAGCGTACAGTCCAGCAACTTCGGGCATCATCGAGCAAACAAAGCTGAACCTGTCAAAATGTCACGCTAACTCACTGCTGTGGAGTCGCTCACCCCGTCGTCGTGCGTGAGCCAGCAAAGCCTCCATTGCCTCACAGGGATTTGCCCAAGCGCCCACAGGTGACAGGGACCACAGCCCTGCTCCAGCCATGAGGCCAAGGCTCCGTAATGCGTCTTCCTCACCCTGGCGCCCATCACCAAGCGCATTTCAATTTCTTAGCCTGGCCTGTGAATTGCTGGGCCCGTTTTGGGTTTTGGGGCTAGCTGGCCCGTGGTGCTTTTGATGTCGCGGGAAACTGTTCGCTGTTTCGGCCTTCGCCCCCGTGTTGCCTAGCCACTGGAGCGGGTCCGTTGTGGATTTAGTTCATTTTGCTTGTTCTCCCAATGGAGAGATTCTTTGAGGACCGATCTGAGGTTTCTGACCTGGAAACCAAGGGCTGCGGAATGGGTGGAGTCCATGGACAGGGGAGACCACCTGGACATGCTCCGCCTATCTTCTGATATATATGAGCGGAGTGTCCGTCGTTTCTCACCCATGTTTTCATTTTCGTTGCTCCCCTCCTTCCCCCCTCCCCTCCTCTCTCTCTAGGGGTGTGTCCTTTCGTTCGAGAGGATTTCCCTTTTTGTTGATCCAAATAATATTCCTTTAGTTTTTTGTCGTCTTTCTTTATATTTCTTGTTGTGTATATTTATGAGACTCCTTTTCTTCAACAGTACGCGAACAACATACTCTTAAACGGCAATCCTCGTTTTCAGTGTGAGGATGAGGGCCCTGGGACATATCTTCACGTCCCTCTCTTTATTGGCAGTTGCATCTGTGGGATTTGGCCAACCATCCTCCGATGCAGTCACATTAGAGAAACGAGCAGTCGAGCCTTGCAAAAAAGTGGCCGACGCATATGACGAACAGTCTGCTGAGGATTCAGAGGGTGCAGCCTTCCTTCTATACGCTCTCCTAGTTGTCCTGTCTGGCTAATCACTTACTGACTGCTGTGCCATTCGTTAAGGACCATTCTTCGTGTCGGCACAGCTCGCACACGACTGCTTGGTTTCCATCCCCATCAACAGAGGTGATGCTCTTCGGTTAGTGGATGGCCTTACTTCATTCTGGAAATGGCAAAGCACGATAGACTTCCTCAAAGATCCGCCATCCGGCTATCTGCTACCGGCGTCAGACCTGGTTGGTGAGCTGGCAAAGATCCGTAGGAAGGTTTCTAAGGGCAAATACAAGAATGAATACGACTTCCAGAGCGACTTGTCTGCGCTGGCAAGGACTACGCATGATGGACACTTCAACTTACAACTCGATGCTGCAAACGTTTTCCGATTTCGCCGCAGCAGGGCGGGGCCAATTGTCTCGGTCTCGAAAGATGGAAAGAGTCTCCCGAAAATTTATTCTTTCTGTCAGTCAACCCATATATAACTATATTCTCTTCACAATCTTCGACATATATGATACTGATAGGCTAGTCTAGATGATCTCAACATCACCGATCCCAAATTTACTCCGTCTCCAATTGAAGAGATCGACGGCGAAGATGCTACTGAATGGCTGAGAAAATTATCATACGAGGGCTCAAACCAAGACCCAGACGCTCTCTACAATGATCTTTTCTGGTCCATCCCAACGGATGCCAATGGAGGCTATGGAGGTTTCTATGGCCAAATTGGCGTCTACACGGGGCCGTCTATCACCTTCAAATTCGAAAATGGCACTGTCAACAAATATGAGAACAGGGCCTCATTTAGTGCTCCGTTTACTGATGTCGTAGATGGAAAGAGCTTCTACGAGAAATTCTGCAGTTCTAAACTTGGATTGCCATTCAAAAAATCGAGGAGAGATGATATCTGGAAGGATGCCCCGATGAACCGGGAGGTAGCGCCTCGTGCTAGCGAAAACTCGCGACCCTTGTATCCCAATCCTGTTATCGATCAGGCAGGTGGCGATGTTGGGGGTTACTTCCTCGATGGCGACCACGGCGATGTCGCTGTTTTGTCTGCTTCTTCCTTCGAAGGTTCTGGGGCTCAAGGAAGTGTTTCTTTCCAGGAGACTATCGAAAAATTTCTGTCTGAATGCAAGAAAGCCGGAAAAAAGAAGTTGATTGTTGACGTTACTGGTAATGGAGGTGGAACGATTCTACTGGGCTATGATATGTTCAAGCAGGTTCGTAGCAATAATCTGGTGCTTGCGATACGTTCCATGTCAATAAACTCACGTGCCCTTTCTAGCTCATTCCAAATGGTAAAGTAGACGATGCGTTTAATATCCGCGCTCAAGAGCAGCTTGACATCATTGGAGAAAAGGTCCAAAATATGCTCAACGACGGGAAGGAAACCGCCGGCGACAGAAATGAGAGGGATGGCCTTTACGACCTTGATTCCTATGTTAATCTGGATAATAAGAAGTTCAAAAGCTGGGATGATTTCTATGGCCCGGTTCAGGTGGATGGATTCAAGTTTAGCCATCCAGCACGCTGGGATTTGAACAACGAAGACACTAGCCGACGAGGATCTGGAGGAATCGTCGTAACCGGGTATTTGAGCCGTGCCAACGCGTTCAATGAAGTTTTCAAACTGGATGACATAGTCCTCCTCACGGATGGCACTTGTGGATCTACCTGCGCCCTTTTCGCGAACCTCATGCAGAAGGCTGGTGTTCGAACCATTGCTGTGGGCGGACTTCCCCGTGAGGGACCCATGCAAGCTGTGGGTGGAGTCAAAGGCGCGCAAGTCCTCACCTACCAGCGAATATATGAGACAGCTTCAATGGTCTTCGATCTCTATGCTTCGCCCCAGGAAAAACGCAAATGGGCAGGTACTGATTTGGGCGATATCTATCGAACCGGAAAGTATATATTGGCTCGAACTGTTCGAGATGGCGAGGGCGCCCGTATTAATTACCGCAACGCTATTGACCCTAAAGACGAGAAACGGATCCCTCTCCAATTCGTCTACCTGGCCGCTGGTTGCCGCATCTGGCAGACGCGTGATATGGTCTTTGATATAACCAAATTGTGGATTGCTGCAGCAGATAGAGCGTTCGGTGGAGGAGCATGTATTCCTGGGTCGACTCCGCAACCCTCAAAACACAAAGGCGATGGCCGCCTCTTTCGCCCTTTCTCAACAGGATCTTAAGCTATCAACTTACCGCGTTGATTGGTAACTACCATGACTGGTTTGCCGTCTGTCTCCCCGGTCCTCTGTGTAATATATAGCACCACCTCTTCACGGCCTCTCCACATCTTCTACTCGCCACATCCGGGAGCACTGTCTAGAGATCTTTTTCGCTCTCTCATACTCGCTTTGTGAATAATGTTTTATTGCTTGAGAACCATAGAAGGTATTTTGCGTATGTATTATAACCCCCTAATGCGCATGTTTTTCATGTTTGTGAATACTTGAGCTTTTCAACTTTTGTTGTTTTTATAATAGCCCCCTGGCCCTCTAATATTAGAATAAAGAAATATTAGAATGTTTCAACTCTTCCTTTTCGCAAGTCGTGCAGCCTGGACACAGAATAAACAGAATGCAAGTGTATGTGTACACGTAAATATAAACTTAATATAGAGAAAGGGACATTCGCTTTCTTGCAGCCTCACCACATCTTGCTTTCTCAACCCAGCCGAGCAGCTTCCATGTTTCCTTTAAATCGTAATGTTGTATTTTAAGTGGATGTGCATGCTGCGCAGAGTTTCCCTCCCAGAAAACGAATGAGAGGAATTGAGAGAAGTGAAAATTAACGAATATCAAAGGCAGGTACAATGCCAGGCCATATATATTGGCAACCCTTACCACAATCATGGTCCCTTTTTGTGGCAGAACAGAAGTAGGGATTGCCAATACTTGGGGCCCAGCACAGTAAGTATTATATTTTCAATACTTTTTGGTGGTTATAATCTTTGCGTTCTCCTTCACGAGCACGTCTATTTCTTCTTCGTCGGGGCATATATTCAACCCACTCATCCATATCCCGACAGTCCAGCTGCAGATATTTACATCGATCTCGTGTTGGCGAAAGGAAGAATAGGCGAGCTTGAGAAAACGGGCCTGAGTGATGTTATGGCGTTGAGTGCTCTGACTAACAACTTTGCTGAGAAAAGATGAAGATTGCTTTTCAGATGTCGTATTGGTTCTTTGCTCTGGTATTCTTGTGTGTCGCCCTCTGATGCGCACCTAATTTACAAAAACAAAGCGCTTGTATACAAACTTCGAGGTTCAAGCATTCGGAAATATATCGGTCATGCTCAGGGCCTGTATGAGCGGGGATAATTAAATCCGATAGTGAAGTGTCAAACATGATGTAACATGGGACTTCATGCCACACCAAGTTGTACAGTACCACCACGCATTGTCGATTCATTTTATTCTTACAAGCTGACAATACCGGAAGCAAACGTGCCCTTTGTGTCCGCGCAAGAAACACGTCAATATCGTGGAAGCCATTCTGTCGTGCAAGACGAATATCCCGCCAGCTATTGGGAATGATGTCTTTCTTGTGTCTATCCCGGCCTGCGCGTCTCGATTGGGATAGACTGTACAGCTTCCCCCACTGCTGACGGAGCTCCAGCTGCCGCAGATACTCTGATTCTAACTACAAGTATGCTTTTATTTCTGTGGACGATGGTTGTGGGCCCGGCGCTCGCTTGGAGTATTGTTTGCTCCCTGCGTCCCTCTCCACAAACAAAATCTTGGAACAAAGCCAACAATGGAGGTTGGCGGTTAAATTCCAATCTATAGCAGTCCAGATTAAGCAGTGTTTAAGCAGATCAAACCGGCTGGAGCTGGGAAGCCAGAAGTTAACTCCGCACGGTTGCGACTTACTTCCTCATACTCAGAGATTGCAACGAGTTGATCGCCATGCAGGCAACCTGCCAGCGCCACTATGTTTTTGAATTATTCTTTTTACTCGACGTAGCTGCAAGACGCAGGATGCAGCCTACCCAAGTTTAGGAGCCCACTTTTGTTGTAGTCCAGCCCTTTGCTATCCCCTTCAGGAAAACTCAACAGGTCAAACTTGTCCATCCATTCTTACAGGTGTGCTACAAAGGAAGGCCTTTTGTGTGTCCTTTTGGCTTTGGTCATGAAGGGTGGTCCATTCAAATCTGCAATTTCTCCGTATCCCCAAATATTTGAGGTTGTTGTATTTCGGAGAATATTGTCCAAAAGGCCAAACAAGAATCTTTCCCTGTGGCCAAAAATGTATTTGAAAATGATTTTTCTATATTTCCTATTGAGAGAACTAACTTCAACATGGGATGATTCGCATTCGATGGCCGCAACTTTAGGAATCTTATTCCGCCGTGTGAATTCAGTTGGTTGAGGACTACAATTTGTGGTTAGGGAGGGATACAAGGCGTCAACTTTTTATTCGCATTGAACAGCATTCTGCCTTTCCGGCCTGTCATGTCAGTTGGCATCCCAAGCTGTGCAGTGATGATTGACGTGTTTCTCATCTTTTTTTCTGCCATCAATTTTAAGACTACCCCTTTCTTTCGTCTCCACATATGCGAATGCGAATCGAGGGCTCGGAAACTAATCCGTGCCATATTGTGCGACTCCAGTGTCTGACACGCCTTTTTGAGCTTGTACGCAACATGGATAATCCATGCGGTAACAATAGGCACACCTTGATGGTACGGGCCTCCCATAGACCCTCCTCCACGTTCGTTGCGGGATTCCTCAGGTATATGGCATCTGGCAGGTATGATCTCCACCACGGCCACTCCAGCTCAAAAAGGCCACAATGGCAAGACTTCAGGACCTGGATTACATCTGTCAGAAAAAATTGTGCCGTACATAGCCACTGCATAGTATGCAGTGGCATTATCTATATTCGTTTAACACTATCATGATACCTGCCAATTGATAGCCTTCATTTTCTTTTTCAAAATTCTAGCTGATGACTGACTAGGCCACCCAACAATATCCCATAGACCTGGGTTGTCGGTTACTGTGGCTGTTGACCCATAGCAATTATCCTTTGCTTTGTGGAAC
This sequence comes from Histoplasma capsulatum G186AR, assembly GCF_000150115.1. Lineage (NCBI taxonomy): Eukaryota > Fungi > Ascomycota > Eurotiomycetes > Onygenales > Ajellomycetaceae > Histoplasma > Histoplasma capsulatum. The sequence goes on from NW_025544804.1 coordinate 82,765, forward strand.
TAATTTTATTCCTGCTGGGATTCACACTCTGCGCCGCTTTTTGCGACAAAAGGATTACTTGACAGTTCATCTCTCATATTTTATAACCCCCCCGAAGGCTTATCACTATCTCATTTATGCTATTTTGTGTGGTCCTTAATTGCAATGTATTAGGGTTTACCAAATTTGCTGGATTTCAATATCTACGTTACTCATCGCCAACGTACTTCAGATTTTCTCATGATTTAAAGCAGAGAAAGGAACACCCATTTGCCATCAACCTCGTTTCCTTCAGAATGAAATTTGTTTCACTGAACCCCTAGCCTATGAGAGGGGATGGGTGCTAATCTCGTGTCAACAGTCGTATCGCCAGATTAGGTCGACTGTTACAGCACTTAGGATGTGATAAGGGCAACTTTTCTTAACGATCTTGATCGTTTAAAGTGGGCAGCTAACTTACACAGTTACAAAGGATTGACAAGACTATTCCTCCTGCTTATCCTTTTATGCATATGCACGATTCTCCTCTATTCTTCCTTATATCGGTGCTGGGCCAATGGATCAAAGTGAGGGATTTCACACTGGCCATGACATTTTGGAAAACTGAATGAAGGAATACACTGACCCTTCTATCTCAGGTCTTCATTCCAATGCACCCGATCTCGCTAGGAACTGGAATTTTGAGAGAGTTCAACCACTAGACGAGGAGGATACAATTGAAAGCAAAAGTCAGGGTCTGCCTAGAGAGAATTCCATTCAGCCTCTAAATTACCAGATGTCGCAGAACATGATCTTGGAAATGACGTCGACGCCACTCGAATACACTAATTTTGAGCCGTCAACGCACCTTGAATGTTTTCAGGCCCCGGCGGGTGGTACTGGAGTAGATCTGGACACATCCCATGCTTCTACTCATATTCTGGGCGGGTTAAGCCTAAACGGCGTTTTTGATTTAGACAACATCTCTCCTACCTCCTATCCGCTTGCGAACTCCGGGACTCCCCTACCTGGTATATCTCCTTCATCAGAGGGTGGTTGGAACCACGTTGGATATTCCAACGTAGAGTCCGTTACTCTCACGCAACGTAGCCCTTCGCGCTTTTTGAGCGTGCCTGCATTAGTTGCAAGAGACTTCCCGGCGGTAAATCATAGACACCCTCACCTGCGTGATCCAAAACTTTTGGCCGACCCATTTCAACAATGGAGATTGCAAAAATGGCGCAACCTCCAGGGTAACAAACCTCCGTACGGGGCTCAAAGGTTGCTACAGCTCGATCTCAGAGAGCCTAGAAAGAATCTGCAATCTCAGTCTTGTTACCTTTATGAACACCAAGGGCAGGCCTTACCGCCTGGTTCCGGATTCCGTGTGTCCGAACCGATGAAACAGCCAGACCTGGTATCACATCAATACCGAAATTGGATGTCACGTTCGACTATGGGAAACAACTTCAACAGCCCTGGTGTAGGCATCTTACCCGACCTAAAGATATTTCATAACATTGGTTTCAATATTAAGGAGAAGAATGACTCAAATTTTCTCCCAGAGACATTCTCCGAAAATGTTGCATACCAATACCCAACTGAGGAACCAACAGGCGACCCCAATGCTATAGATGCTTTAGTAGGTCACCTTGCCCGAACTAAAGACCGAGTACCTGATTTGTTGCTAATGGTACTCACTAGTAGAAATGTGTAACAACCCGACCGAACCCTGAAATCAGTCTTGGAGCCATTGACATGTCCTGCGCCTTTGTCATATGTCAAGTTACAGACCGTGGTTGTCCAATTATATATACTTCTGACGCATTTCGCCGATTGACTGGCTACTCACACGAGGAAACAATCGGACGTGACTGTCGTTTTCTTCAGGAACCAACTGGGTTCATCGGACATGGTTTAAAACGAAGATCCTCTGATGATAGGGTAATCCGCTACTTGAAACGCAAAGTAAACACTAGATCTGAGGCTCAAGGGTGTCTGGTCAACTACCGAAAAGGAGGACAACCCTTTCTAAATCTCCTTTCCGTAGTCCCTATCCAGTGGCTTTCGGACGAGTATAACTATTATGTTGGGTTTCAGGTAGATCTGGTAGATTCTCCACAGGTCGTCACTGGGAAAAACTTTGGTAAGTTTTCCCATTCCGATTTCTACATTTGCTGACCCCAAGCTACCAGATGGGTCGTATATAATTGACTACCGAAGAATGGAGCTTTCACCAAATATATACGACCAAGGAGTCTTAACCAGTTCGCAAAATAAATACTTATCCTTCGAATATCCAAATCGTGACATCGTCACTACTGCTAAAGCTAAGCACCTAAGACGTTTCTCTTTTGAAAACCCTTGGGAAAAAGCGCTTCTAGGAAGCTCGGAGTTCTTATTCCACATAATATCAGAAACTGGGGTATTTTTATACTTCACACCGTCAGCGTCCACGATTCTGGAATACGAATCTAAAGAACTGAATGGATCAACTCTATCCTCAATCTGTCATCCTAGTGATATAGTTACTGTGATAAGGGAGCTTAGGAGCTGTGAGCCAGGTTCAGTCGTGAATCTCCTCTATCGCATTCGAAGAAAGAAAAGCGGCTACACATGGTTCGAAAGTCTGGGTTCCGTATACATTGAGTCTCCGCAAAAACAGAAATATATAGCTTTTCTCGGAAAACTGGTGGTGGTCTTTGCCATCTCCCGCGATGAGTTGATGAAGAATAGTGGCATGAACGAGGGCGAGATTTTGGCGAAGATCTCACCTTCGGGAATTCTACTTTTTGTTTCGTCCAGCGGAAGCGCTTTTCTGGATAGGCCGTCTGAAGAGTTAGTGGGAGAGAAGCTCCAGAATCTGCTTAGCGGCGAGTCACGAGCAGAATTTGAGAATGCATTGGGCATTGCGCGGAGTGGGAAACAAGTCGCTTGTAAACATGGATTACAGCATCGTCGAGGTCATTTACTACAAGTACAAAGCACCATATACCCAGGTGGAGGACCTGACGCAGCTTTGAAGCCTACATTTCTGATTTTACAGATTCGGCTCCTGAAGTTAGGGAGAACAATATTTGGTTTCCGGGCGAATACGGTCACTGCGAGGACACGAAGGAAGGACACCAGTGCCCTAATGATTCGCCAGCCGGTCTCATCAGATCTATATTCGCGTCCATCTTCAGATTTAGCCGACCACAGCCGCAGCAATCAAAATAGCATGTCCTCCTCGTCCTCCTCCTTTATTACAAGGCAGCAAACTGCCACGCGAGCATTACTTAAGCCGAACCCGACCCATATCACAACATTCAATACACATTCCTCTGATCCTTCCCGGTTCGGCAGCCGGCAGGAACAAGAGTGGGTGGAAAAAGAAATTAGAGAAAGCTGCAACATCTTCGAAGAACTGAACCCGACCCGCGCCACAAACTGGCAGACGGAGCTAGATCATTTGAGAAAACGCAACAGGTTGCTTGTCGAGGAGTTGCATTATTTAACCGCATTGAAAAGGAAGCGAAAGCGGAAAAGGGATGTTGAGGTGCCTGAGAAAGACTGCTCGCAGTGCCATACGAAGACGACACCGGAGTGGAGGAGGGGTCCCAGTGGGAGCCGGGATTTGTGTAATAGCTGTGGATTGAGGTGGGCTAAGCAAGTGAGTACATATGTCGTTATATGCAGTTTCGTTGTGTGTCGGCTCTGTCTTGCATGATTTGCACCATAGGCTATCATGCGCATAATGAAGACTAACAGCTAATATTTTCATTTAAGAACGGCCGAATAACCGCATTGCCCCGTAAAACTGCCTTCGAGTGACGAACCGGGACAGGACGTAGGAAACTGTCCTCTGAGAGCTCACAGACGCGTTTTTTTTTCGATACAACTCACGGTGACAACGATGGCTATGGCTCATGAATCGGGGATAGCAGGGGTCTGTTCAATTCTGCTATCTGGTTTTCTAGGCTCCATTTTAATGATAATGATAAATCTCAATATGTTTTGGGGCGATTATGAGATATGATTAATGTGCAACGATTTGCATATGGAGGGGATATGGGTCAAAGGGACCAATATAATATAAATTAAATGATTGAAATGAAGGTAGTTGTCTGTTTACCTAGACATCCCACAGCTTCTGTTGTCAACAAACAAACCGGAAATATTCTACGTCTGGACCATTACGGGGTGCAAGAGGCAAACTGGACCTGGACATTGATCCCTTTTTGGGAATACCTGATATGTAAAGGTTACTCGGAGCTGGGGGAGCATACAAGAGTAGCATAGGTCGTATGGACCGTAATTCCCCAAAATGATCACTGATGGTAGGATGGTCAAATCCTCTCAGCTCAGATAGATAATTAGAAGGGTGCGGGAGAGGGATTCCGTATGCCAGTTGAGGAATGTATTTGACATGTCAGGATCATTGTCATAGTTTTCTGACGAGTGTTTCAGATCAAGCTGTCCACTGATTTAACTACGGTGTTAGGTAAGATGCTAGCCAGTGTAATCGTGTTGAATTGAGTCGACGAGTAAAAGCAAATAGCCTTTCGCAAGATAGGTATGACTACGCGGCTCCTTGTAGGAATCGAGTTTGTCGGAACAGAACCGAAGTTGCATGTTCGCCAGGTTCGGTTTGTTCCACAACATCCTGGGAGATGTCTGTGCAAACCTAGACATGCTTTGCCATATCCAAACAGGAGATACAAATTTGAACTTGGGAATTGGACAATAGGCAGCATTATCAGAATGTCAGCTTCTGTACAGTATTCTGTATTACTACATCAACTGGAATTCAGAATGCAGACCTAGCAGCTTGCCTGAGGGTTGTTTGAGAGTATCACCAGTTGAGACTTGGTGGGTTTCGGGGTCCATGTTAACTAAAATGTACGCATTTCAAATAAATAAATAAAATAAGAGTCCAAAAAGGGTGGCCGCTCAGAATCTTGCTTGTGATAATTTCCTATCCTTGTTATGGTCGCACGATTGAGCTCTTGTCTTTGACTTGCAGTCCAAAATTGTTCGGGAGACACACATTTCCATCACAGCGTGGTATTCGACAGTAATCGGGTTCTAGAATCTCAAGAGCAGAGTAGAGTACATTTCCAGGGGATGAAATGTTAGAAGCAGTGCATCCAATCTGGAGATGAAACTTGGAGGACAGCCCTCCAAAGGCTCCTGGGTCATGTCGCGAATTTCTAGAAACGGCAAAGCGCGTCCACATGTTAGGATCAAACTAACTTCCGCAAAGTAAAAAGAAAAGCGCCAACAAAAATCTTTTAAAAACCTGGGCCGCATATCGCTGAGGGGTTGGTGATTATTTATTACTGATGTCAGTCTCTTGGTCTTTTCTAAATATCATGTTATTATACCCCACAATCCAATTGCGCCTGGGCGGTCAATATGTACACACTTTGAGCTGCTTTTGACTCTTTCGTCTGACGCGCCTCCACAACAGTCTAGACCGCTTGAGTATTCGCGACCTGACATACCCTGTGCTGCGCCAATTGGCGTCACCACGCCGCATTGGGTTCCTGCATTGAGCAAACCGATTATCAAACGAGCCATCCGACATATCTTCCCTCGGGAACCTGCGAACGTCGCGAATTGCGTGGGTGACGAGACGAAGCGTGGGGGACGCCGTCGTCCGTGTTTGCCATTCACGGATTCAGTTTTGCTCTGATTCTGTTCTGCAAACCCATGGCGGAGACGGTGTCCATTACAATCTGTGGCGATGGTGGATGCGGTATGTTCCATACCCTGCCTAACTGAGAAGCTATTAATTTTCAAGTTTTTCACATCCTCGCAATATTTTGACTGAGGGCAAGGATGGATCTCATGATCTTTATCAAAAGTTATATGCTGGGATAGGAGATTTGTTACAATGGGTTGGGTGTTGATTGCTAAATGTTGCTTTTGGCTATGGGATGTAGGGAAATCATCTATCACGCTGCGATTGGTACGCAGCCAGTGGACACATGAGTGAGTTTATGTGCACAATTGTTGAATTTATCTAAATATTAAGGATGGCTGCTCATAGTGTTGGAGTAATCTAGATATGATCCTACAATCGGTATGCATCAGTTCCTAAAATCTACCTCAATGCCTTCCTCCTTTGACGCCTGGAATTCGACTATTACGTCTACAAGTGCTCTAGGGAAATGAATACGAAAGTCAAGAAATGGTTTCCTAACAACATGCCTATATATACTAGAGGATTCATATTCCGTTACCCGCACTGTTGACGGTGTTCCATACTTCCTTGCCTTGACGGATACAGCTGGCCAAGAAGAATATCGTGGTCTATGGGCGTCCTCGAATCTCAAGTCTGATGCATTCCTCCTCGTCTACGATATCACAAATGCATCTACATTGGAGGCTTTGGACTACTTCGTGGACATGATCGACATAGAGGCAGAGCAGCGATTGGAAACCAATGCGCGATTGATCAAGGAATTGGGCCCTCTACGTCACCCAGGAGAGCAGGTTGCCGTTGGCATGGCTCCACCGGTAAGGATTGTGGCTGGAAATAAATGCGATTTGAAAGACGCGAGGGTGGTGAGCGCAAGACAGGGGTTGGAATATGCTAGGAGAAAAGGCTGTGGCTTTATGGAAACGAGCGCGAGGGAAATGGTAAATATTGAGGAGACATTTGCTTGTAAGTTCCACGTTTCGAATGTGGCCGGAATTGCATCTTGCATAGTTCGGATCAGAAAAGCCAGACTGGGCTTAGTGGTGCATATATCTGTTTCACCCGTACTTTTTATGGTTGTGCTTGGCGAAACTAACTTACTCCCAGTAATCATTCGTCGTGTAGTGGAAGCGCGGTATCTTCATCATCGCCAACAATTTCCCGCCCAACCCCAGACCCCTGGTTATTCATCACTTGAAGCGCATTCTCTACCCCAGAGCTTGTTCTCCCCCGACCTTATTTTAACATCACAGGCTGATTTTCATTCAAGAACTCCAGCCCTCACCGCCAAAGAGAGGGAAATTACGGACAATAATACCGATGATCAAGCAACGGGAAACTCCACACAGAAGCCAAACCAGTGGCAAGGTCTGGGACGAGCAATCTCGAAACGTGTTCGAAAGGTGAAACACCGGGACACCGCAGACCCAGGCCATAAATCACCACCCTCAACTGCTCATCGCGAAAAGAGCATATCTGAAACAACAGAGCTTCCTCGAAACAACCCACCGCAGCCTAGCGGGAAGAGAGAAGACGATGGCACTGAAGTTGCAAAAGTCGAAGTCTATGCGAACAAAAGATGCGAACCTAGAGAAAATCAGAGAACTTTGTGGAGATGGCTCTTTTGCCGAAATCGGTGAAACGTTTCTATCCATCCTTACTTCTTATTTATATATATCGAATATCCCCTGTCAGCTCAGCTCCTCAACTTAGGTGTTGCGCAACTTATTTTTGATCCTTTCCATATATCTTATTTGTGCATATTTTCCTCCATTATATCTTTTTATTCTTCCCCCTACCTCCTAACACCGTTCTACGACCGCTATCCATGATATCTTGATCGCAGACGGTATGCTCATGACCCACTGTTTATTTCCTTTGTCTTCACATTTCGGTAAACTCCCCTAATAGCGCTGTTTCGGCTCCACTGGACCTGTCCGCATGCTCCTACTCATGTTGTGATTTTGGAGAATATTCCCTTTGATGCCGGTCTTCTTCCTTCTTTCTATAAATATTTCCCGTCCATGTCCTGGGGTAGCGAAGACTCGCCATAATTTCATTTGTTACGTGCGTGTTTGATACTCTACATTCTGGTCGATTTTCCCGATCGGCAATTCCGGCCACACTTACGCTTACGCCATTACTTCTACTGGATGCCTTCTGTGGATTTCCTGAAGAGAACACCCACTTCAGTTCTCAATCATGCGCTTGCCGCGTTAGTGTCCATTTTGCCATGCCGTTCGTTCCTCTATTTTTCTTTTTCTTCCGGTCCAGTTACCTTGGTCACTTATGATATGCTTCCGGGATAAAATGTCTCTATTGTTTTGTTTTTGGATACCTTACTTCTTCGTCTTTGATTTCCGTCACCGGACCTCCTCTCCTTTCTCTTCTTTTTTTTTTTTTTCGTGGCCATTTTTTGACCTTTCTCTCCTGGAGAAAGAACGACATTCGTTCCTTCACCTTTTTGGATGAAAAATAAGACTTTATACAAGCGCGAGCCTTTTCTTTTCTTTATTCACGTGTATGTATTTTAGCTATACTTTTTACCCACTCTTACACTCCTAAATATAGCGATGTATCAATTGACGTGGTCGCACAGAACAAGAATCTTCATTTGCTACCTAACAATCTAACTAAATTAAGGGAGGTCTTTTGGCCAAATACAAATCCTAAGAGGAACAGTGATCGATGTGGGACAAAGTACGTCGAAGTACCACTTAAGTGTCATACAATGTCCATCTTTCAAATCTCACACGCGACGATAATGATTGACAATTCCAAAGATATGAAATAGAACTTCCATTGACGCACTAGATATATGTACTAAGGAATGTAAGGTAATCTAACGCCCACCGTTTATTTCTAACCTTATCCCTGAAGCCGTAAACCCCACCTCATCCGCACACTCACTACTACTTCAAGGAGACCTTCAGTGAGAAATCCACAATCCCAACCCCCTGATGAATACTGCTAGTGGACAAAATGTCGACATCCTCAGCCGCAAAGGACGCCGCATTGCTTTCGTTGAGGCCACCACTGACCTCGATCAAAAACGAGCCGCGCGGTTTTCCCTTCGCCGTCCACGAGTCCTTCAACAGCTTCGCCGCCTTGCCCACCTCAGCCGCGGAGAAATTATCAAGCATGATGATATTCGCACCAGCATCGATGGCGGCATTCGCTTCCTCGATGTTGCGGCACTCGACTTCGATTTTCATGGAGAAGCCTCCTGCGGCGCGCGCCGCGGCGACGGCCGTGGGGATGGCCTGGGCTATTGTCGCGGTCGAGACGGAGGACGCCGCCTGGCCTTTATTGTAGCAGGCCCAGACATGGTTGTCCTTGAGCATGGTCATGGAGCTGAGGTCATGGCGATGCGGGTCCGCGCCGCCGACAAGAACGCCATATTTCTCCACGAGCCGGAAGCCCGGGGTGTTTTTGCGGGTTCCGGCGATGATTCCCTTCCAGCCATGGGAGCGGAGGATCTTGACGAGGGTAGATGTCCTTGATGGAATTGATATTGTTGTTTTAGTTTGGGTTCGTTTTGAGGAGGAGAAGTCCATTATGTCATGGCTAAGTGGAAGGGAAGTTTTGGGGGGGGGGGGGGGGGGGTTTACTTCGTAGCAATCCCAGAGCATCGGGCCAGGATGTTCAGCGCGACCCGCTCACCCAGGAGGATCTTGCGCATTGGGCCGCGAACGATCGCACATACTGTGATCGGTTCGATCGTTTCCCCCTCTTTGACTTTCCACTCAACCCTGATAAACAGATGCAGGTTAGATATGGCTTCTCGGGATTGAGTATATGCATCGGTTTGACGGGTGGAAGAGGATAGAGTGAATAAAGAAAAATGGTGGGTGGCCCATACGTGCAACCCAGCTGTGCAAACACTTCATCGAAGAAAGGCACACCAGCTACAACGCCCTAAATGGGTCAAATAAAAATTCCAGTCAGCATTTTTTGCTCGAAAAGGGTCGGGATATGCTAAAAATAGAACATATGCCTCCACTCCTGAAACGTGCGATGATCGCTGCCAGCCTTGCTTGGCAAGAGCAGAACACAAAAACCAAAGGTATAACTATCGCAAAGCTTCTCAGCTCTTGGGAGTGTATAAGCCAGGACAAAACAAACCACAGGTAAAACGGCATATATCGATCCCAAAAATATAGAACAACAACGAGAGCAGACGATGCATTTTACTCCATGGGGCGTTAGGGAACAGGCCAATTCTCAAGTAGAAAAAAGGTCATATCATATCATACATACCTTGCTTTTCCCCAACAGCCTCGCTTCGCCGAGAGCTTCCCCGACGACGAAGCCACCATAGTCGAAGCTGGGGCAATCCTCCTCCAGCCAGGTGGCGATCGTATGCTTGTAGGTCAGCGGCAGGAGGTGAGTGAGGTCTCCGTAGTTTGACGCCATGTTCAAAAGTTGGCGATAGAGCTCGAGTTACGCGGGGCGCCCGAAAACTGGCTGAGAAAGGACAGGATAAGGTGAAGGAGCTAAGTTAACAGCCTAGCAGTGCTAGTAAGGTGACTTGCGAACGGAAGGTTCTTCCTAGACGGGTCGATTGGTATTCGACTGCCAGATGTCAGTGGTTGAGCTGGTTGTGGGTATAATGTCACTCCTAAATATGCGCCATGTGCAGGCCCCATGCAGGACCCATGCACGCCACCTGGCCAGGCGTGGGGGTGGGGGTGGCTGGTGGTTGGTGGCGGTGATTTCTTGGGGCTTCCAAGGTTTTTCTGGGCGTCGGGAGATCCAGGACCCGATTTTCCGACGGTGGCGACCGTTGGCTGAGTAATCAACATCGGTTCATGTCATCGGTTCCTTGTTCATCATCATCAATCTGCCAATCTACGACGTAGTTAGTATTCGATCAATATGCCACCAGCTCTGTTTTCCTCGCAGAAAACGAAATCAACTCGGCATCCCAGAAGCTTCTGGATATGCTGCACTGTCAAACTCTCAGTAAGCCTTTGACCTTGGAAGCAAGAAGTACTAGTAACTTGTATCCGTCGACAGTATTCTCGGCCTATGCACGCCGACAGACAAATAATGCGGTTTCTCACCTGGTGCGCTAGTCCATTCAACGGCGGCTTCGCAAAAATTCTTGCTTTGTTTTTGGAGCATATCAGAGTTTCGGTTTTAATTCCTCTGATAGGTAGCTCCAATGTCGTCTCTTCTTTGCAATCATCGTGTTAAGACTTGCAGGGCCTGTGCAGTTCTACTACGACACTTCCCGTCATGGGGTTGTCTGTAGATGCCAAGCTACGCTATCGTAGACTCGATTTCTGCCATCCAGGACCAATCAATCCTGTAAGAAGTGTACCGAAGCTACCCTACAGCGGATTGTCCTGCATGTGCTTGGCGCATCAAAGAATAGATAGAGTCGATACCTCCAAAGCTACGGAGCTTTGGTATCTCACGGTATGAATGGACAAGGATTCGAGAAGCTCCCTTATAGACATGAAACATCAAAGGCGTCCGTCGAGACGAGAACTCGTCTGCGGTGCTTGTATCGTCAAGCGAAAGGAGCATCACACGGGAAGCCATTGTCCGTTTTTTTTCCTGGCTTTCTGGACCGACATACTGCGGAGATATGCGCTGAAAGGGGGCACCCACTGATCGATCACTCGGTTGAATGCGATGGCGATCGGACGGATGTGTGAACAACCCGTTGCCGCCGGATCAGCCAACGTGGGACATACTCTCTGATGTCCTGGGTACAGATCCGTAGTTTAGCGCTGGATTGGCTGGTCTCCAAGGAAAGGGGAGCAGCGGAAACGGTGGCATGTTGAGATACCTCAAACTGTAGCACCCCAGCATACCAGGATTCCTCGAACACAACTGTCCTATCTTCACAGCTGGCAGCGTTGGTGCTTTTTTCCCTCGCAACTCTCCATGCCCAGTATGCTGTTTTTGTTTTAAGTTAGTAAGATTTGGCAAAAAGGGTGAGGTGGGCCGGGCGTGTGTTGATAGATTGAATCGAAGAATGTGGATGAACGGCTTCTGTAATAAGTTGAGCAAGAGAAATAGGCATACGTGGGTTGCGCGAGTTCCAATCTGTTTAGCAAAGCAAAGATGTCAAAAGGACATGATGGAGGACGGAAACTACCTTTTTCTCATGTTTGTCCATTTGCAATCGAAGCCGAGACACTGTCACAGTCAAAAAATATGACACCGCCGGTACATGTCATATATTTCAATAACAGCGTACACAATACATACCGTACATACTAGTACCGTATGGGCGTATGTGCGTATTTGCGAAGAAGAAATCGTTGCAAAATAAATAAATAGTGCCGGCGCATAAAAAGTACAATACGATTGCATAAAACAACCTTGCAATATAGCCCATGCTTTGTTCGGTCAATAAAACTCTCCTGGCCGAGCCCCGACCCCGAATACGACGGGGAGATCGGTCGAACCTGTCACCCTCCTTCCAGCTGCATCGTCGCGTCAGCGAAGCAAGCCCCGTTTGCTTGCGTCTTGCGTGCTATCGGACAAATCTATCCGTCGTCCCTGTTGAGTTAGAAGAGATGCGGGACCCGAGAAGTCAATTCGTCGTCGATTATCAATTTCAAGGGGCTGGGGGATAGGAATGCTTCTGCCTGAATAATCCAAGAACACGCTCTCGGCATCTATTATTAGTGTGCCTCTGTCTGGAGAAAACGTGCTTTGGGCTTTGCACCGTCCGAGCTCGAAGCCCTGGAGTTCATTCTTATTGGACGCGCTGCATCGATGACAAGCAGCAGCGCAGTACCCCAGCCGTCGTTTGGAGCAGCCGTTTCAAAAAAATGCTTGCTTTCACCCCGAGCTTTGGCTTTTCGTGTCGCAGCTTGAGCTTGGCCGCCTGTGGCTGATGTTTACCTGCTTGCGCGGAAAAACCCCTCTACCACCTACGGCAATCTCAAGTAAGAGGAGTTTTTATTTTACGAATGTGTTTGCTCTTCATCGATTGGGCTTCATCTCTCATACGATAGTTCCAGCTCGTATAACAATATCCTTTTGAAGGAAGAAGTCAAAAAAAACATTACTGCCTAATTTTGATTTACGCAAAGCCAATGTCGGAGGCTTATCTCTCTCAGAGGTTAGCAGGCGCCAAGTGTCGTCCCACGGCTGCACCGAGGAACAGTGGTGACCCGAGAGCAGGCTAAGACTCCTTCATTAGAGAGCAGGAGAAGCTGAGATTGACGGCGTGGAAAGTCGTTGAATTCGAAGCTAAGGTTTACCTGGCCCGGCTGCGAGAGCGACTGTGTTCTCGAACACCATGAGGCAGCTATGCCAAAAGGCAAAACAACGACATTCATTGCCATGAGTTATGTGGTTTGGTCCACTGTGATGTATATCTATATGTCTTTGGTGGAGGTAGATTCGCAAATGCAAATTTGGCTTCTTGGACTCAATGTTGGATTGAGGCGGGTTGAAGATGGCATGAATGAAATTTCCCTTTCTCCTAAGGGCTTGTTGGAACATCTAAAAATATTTAACTATTGACAAACAAAACCGTTTAAATATTGTTTTTATTGCTTGCTAAACTTATTCCATTATACCACTATACAATGCGTATGTCAAAACTAAGGTAGTCATTATAACCATGAAGTCTATGGTATGGTTCTGTTATCCCATCTGCAAACCTTGCCACAAACCGGCACAACCCCTTCATCCCAGTAATCCAACGACGCCCAATATACATAAAGAAAAGGGCCGTCTCTACACATCACCGCCAGAAAGAAAAAACTTGAAGTACATTACACTGTCCAATGCCGGCAATTCTGAATAAAAAGAAATGTAACCAAAGAAAAGCAGAAAACGGGTACCCCCGCTGCATTTCAATCTTTCTTCTTTTTTTTTTTTTTTTCATCCTGATGGTGACCTGCTCGCGTGCCTCGGGCTCCGGCTGCTTGGCTTGCTGTTGCTGCGGCCAGTCAAATCCCTTTTCATGGCTAATAGAATATGTGCAGCGCACCGTTCACACATGTAATTTGTTTCGATTGGTTCCTTTTTGATCAATGGACAAAACTGTTTCAATCCGCAGGTTCTTGTCCGGACGAATACTGAGTGGCCGCAGGAATGGAGGTTGTAATATTGGGAGCACATGGTTTTTCAGACCGTTGTCCTTAATCGATCCCCCTTGTTATCTAGTGCAATGCGATGCCAATAGAATATTATGTTTTTGAGGGCTTCTTCCCGGAGAGTTTTGAGGAGAGTTTGATGTTCGATATCAAGAATAGAGCATGGAAAATATATGCGGGATACCGTTGCGATATAAGCTAACGGCCAACATGTGAGGAAATGGTATTGTTGGACTAGATGAGAGAGCCAGGTTCCTGAATACACATATAGAGGAACAAGACAGTGGTGATGTTGATATCTAGGCGACTCTGAGGTGGATACGGTGCGGCTCATTAATAATAAATAAATCAAACATGCCAATAACTGTCAGTATCATACTGGCTGTTTCAAAATAGAACTCTTGTCATGCTTTTTCTTTCTTCAATGAGTTTGTTCAGAAACCAAGGCAAAGCGGTGGTGAAAATTGTTGAATGCTTCTGTTTAATGGTTCTTACTGGATCCAGATGGAGGCCCATATATCATTGAAAGAAAGGAGGCGAGATTGAATGAATATGTTGATAAAGAGTGTTAAGGAGACAATGAAGTATTTAAAGCTCCAGTGCTCTTATATATATATATATATATATATATATAAGAACAAAGCAGGGCGGGATGCGGAAGGGGTTGAAATGGCCCCTTTAAATCAGCAGTCAATGGAACAGATAAAAGAAAAGTGTTCTTTAGAAATTGACATAATGGGGAAATATCAAGATGAGGCCACTTCACTTCTTTGCCTACTTGAGCTGCAATATCCTAATTTGATGTCGGGTCAATAGCATTACTGAGCAACGCTACAAAAATAATCATTGCCAAAGGGGTCAATGTAGTTCATGAAATATGGAATGCAAGAGAGTGTTGAAAGTGCAATATCAATGATATTGTCGCATACCAGTATTCACTCTTATTGAAGAATTCACCAATTGAGGATACAAGAAAAATACCAGTATGAAATGCGATAACGCGGAGGTCCTCCTTTCACCTTTCTTTTGTTCTTCCGAATCCATGGAAGGTAGACTTTTCTCAGGAAGTCGCTGATGAAGGAATCGGAACGGAAAAATGATTTACCTTCCTCCATCAAGGTCATCGTCATTTGGTAAAGCGGAGATGGTGAGACCAAAAGTTGACGACTCCCTTCGCAAGCTCTCACCGTGACTTATTTGCAATCATACTATAGGTAAATATGTATGTGTTCATGAATAGCTAGCTTACATTAGCTGAGAGCATCAAATGCTGGATGATGAACGATGCACAGCGGTGTATTTCATATCGGGCCGTGTTCCACAAACTTTGCACTTAAATCACAGCGAATGATGGGGTCAGGTAATGGGTTTACATGTTGCGGGGCTGCCAGTTAAGTTGCCTTGGGACATAATTTTTTTGAAAATCTGGAGAGACGGCTTCGGATTGGCAAGCTCTCTTTCAAATGTCTAG
This sequence comes from Histoplasma capsulatum G186AR, assembly GCF_000150115.1. Taxonomy (NCBI): domain Eukaryota; kingdom Fungi; phylum Ascomycota; class Eurotiomycetes; order Onygenales; family Ajellomycetaceae; genus Histoplasma; species Histoplasma capsulatum. The sequence goes on from NW_025544804.1 coordinate 97,952, forward strand.
AAATGCAGAAGATATTGACGCTGTGCATTGGGCATTCAAGCAGCAGGATCGTACTGCAGATAAAACAGTATCATCTCCCCAGATTCTAATTGGCAAAGGACTGAAAGGAAATATGTTTTCTTTCTCATAGGTTATGAAAAGGCGTTCGTGCGAGAACTCGAGATAGAAACCTCATTGAGAGTGGCTATAAAAGCATTACTTAGAAAAGTAACCAGCATGAAGAGCTGCAAAGCTCTAGTGAAGTCGAGGTGACACGTCGCATGAGAATTTACACAGTGTCTTTTATCTCAACTTTAATTTCTTTCACGACGAACCTAGAGGGTACCGCCCTTTTCTCTTACTCCTTCCATGCCTTGTACACAATCTTGGACCCCCAAATTTGCCCCTTCCTCAAGACACTCATACCCCTCCAATTGGGCTCGTTCGGAGCGTTGATATATCGGCTAGGTTCCACGCAGAAGCCTGATCGTGGTCCCCGTGCTGGCGCGCTGCCAACTGACGGGATGTTAATGTACTTTCCGGTGTAGAACTGGAAGGCGGGTTCCGTGGAATGGACTTCGAGGTGAATTCCTGTGACCAGATGTCTGAGTGCTGCGTTCAGGCGCAGCGGTCGAGATCGAGTGTCGGCTGGTATTGAGGCTGGATCCGTATCCACCACAAAACAGTCGTCAATGTCTGGAGAAGTTGCGCCGAGGAAGAAGGGCTTATTAACCTGTGTAGAAGTGTAACGCTCTATTGTGCTGATAGGGATGCCTGTGGAATCTGTCGGGAGATAATTGTCCGTAGCTAAAACTGCTTCTGTTCCTTCAATCGTAGGCCCATCGCCTAAGTTAAAGTAACTGCGAAAAATGGCTCGTATTAGTATGTGCCCTCTTTCGCAAAATGGAGTGATTACTTTGATTTTGAAATTGCACTGGAGGAAAGCGATACATGTGCTTTCAGCTGTATTATAAGAAAACTCGCCCGCTCACCTATGATTCGTAACTCCCACTACAGTTTCGTCACATTCATCCCCCACAAACTCGACTTCGTACTCAATCTCTAGGACGGGTTTGGAAGGTTCCCCTTCTTTCCCTACCTCCTTGCCGGCTGTATACCATACTCTCAGTTCCACCGTACCCGGATAGCCCTCGTCACCATCCTTGCTTAGATACTTGAATTCCAACCCTTCCTTTCCGTTTCTAAATACAGCGTTGGGGCCGTCGAAGACCTTGGAGTTCCACCCATCCTTCCCACCGTGCAATGAATGAGGCTCCTGGTTTGTTGTAATGAAGTATGTCTTCCCATTGAGATTTTCAATGACTGAATCTTTCAGCCGGTTTGTAGTGCGGCCGATAGTCGAGCCGAAATATGCGGTGTTGTACTTGGCATAATCCTCTTGGGTATCGAAGCCAAGGACGATGTTCTGGCCGGCAACACGAAATTCCTGAAGAATGCCACCTAGTGCGATGAAGGTGAATGCGGATTCGTCCAAAGAGGATGCCATGTTTAATAGATTTTGTTTTGATGAGTGGCTGATATAGTAGGGTAGGCGGATAACTTAAAATAACTTAAAAGAGTTGGGGGGGATGATTTGTTGACATGACGTAGTTGAAGTTACCCCGCGAGAAGGAAGCAGGAGTTGGGAATAAGTTTTCATAGATTGCCGGATATGATGTCGACAGCCTCCTACGAAGTATCAAAGAGTTTAATATACCCATTCAACACAGCTACAGCTCTTAAAAGCTGCTAGTATTTTGCCCCACCAAACTCTAAATATGCGCCAGCGCGTAACTTCACAGAGCCTGCGAGATATCAAGTAACCACGCAGAATGTTTTTCATCCAAGCTGCATCTGGCAAACAATGCTTAAGGACTGCCCTGAGCATGACAATTCCTCAATTACTCAAAACCACTATAAACAACCACAAAAACTAAAACATCTTGATGATTTCAGACTTTTTTCATATCACAGAGGCGCTGGCAGGAAGTTGAATTAGGGCTTTTCATTCACGTGTTTTAGTTAACCTCTCTTGGCATCAGCAGTATTGCTAAGTAACTGCGTCATAATGAGGGATTGGATCAAGTTTGAAATTTGACACATTTCCAACGTTTTCCCTGTTGGGGCTTTGAGCTTCACGCTAATCTTTTCCTTTGACATTTTCAGGTCATATATTGTGTGCACTTGTTCACTGTTAACAGTGAATGGTTCCATAAAGTACAGGATCTGGAGAGGAATACTACAAGTAGAGTAGCTAATTATCATACTAAGGTTCGCAAGTTTGGTCCAGCACCAGGGGTACCTACCTGGCTACAGAATTTCGAAATTGACCACTGTATGTCCAGAATGATAAACTAAGGGTCTTTTTTGTAATGGGGAAGATCATTTGATTTTAAAAAAAGTTCTATGAGTTTTTTTTTTTAATTTTTTTTTTAAACAAAATTATATCGAATTACCTGGATGCTACTTCGCGATGGTCATACAATGTTGATTTAAACAACATCCCGATCATTGGAGCGATAATCAAGTTTCCAAGACCATACATATTTAACATTCGGGAATTGTCCATGTCACCTAGCCGCTTGGCGAAACATGCATTATGAAGGGTGTTACTTGAAGGTGAATTTCAGAATTTCAGAAGGCGTTGACGGGCCTATTTGCACTAGTAAATGCACATTAGAGGGAAGAGTGAAAAAGGGAGCAGAGAGTAGGCCAAAAGTCCGTAGCTTAGAAATGATACCGATATATAATACTTACCACTATATAAGTAGGGAAGTTAGCTGGGAGCTTATTGTTATCATTGCCTTCACCTAGCTATTTACTTATTGCGCACGTTCAGTGCATCAGCGCAACGATTACCAATTATGTATTATACCTATATTATATAGGCTTCAGAAAAAAGGTAGGAAACGAATACATTTCGACGACCCTCAAGCGAGAAAACTCACTATATACAAACGCCAAAGCAGAAGTAAAAGGATTGCATTCACGTTCAAATCAAGGCAGCGAAAACTGTATTTAGCACAACTTTTTTTTTTTTTTTCAAACAAGCAATTTTAAATCATGTGGAGACACAGGAGCTGGAACTAGAAGTGACAGGTATGTCAGTCTTGATCACAATTTATTCCTTTGATACCCCGCAGTGTGGGATCGGTTTGAATGGATAGAGTTACATATCTATCTCCATCTCTGTGTCTCCTATGCTAATGCAGAGAAGAGTTTGCGAAGAATGACAGCCAGTGTTTTCTTGTTTGCTGAGAACTCGATATGGAGGACGAAAAGAATGTCAGAACGCCTTCTCTCTTGGAGCGCCTTCATTCGTATTTCGGGTTTTGCAGGGATTGTGGCGTATGGGAAAAGTTAATGTGTTCGGGGATTGGAAGCACATATGTAAAGAGACAAAAATGAACATAGAAGAACCGTTAAAACATCAATGGAATTTGTCATTTGCCATTAGCTTGAGATGAGATGTCGTGTATGTAAGGGAGTGGGAGAAAAGCGAGAAAGGAGAAATTAGTCTATTTGGACAGATTTCAAAAAAGTTGAAATTAATAAGGGTTATCAAGTGCAAAAGAAAGAAAGAAAGAAAGAAAGAAAAAATACGGAGCGAGGACAGATAAAGAAAAACTCGAAACGAATTATGCATTATTCATGTAATTTTTAGCTTATCGTTCCGGCTTATATCATTGCAACAGTTGGATTTAAAAATTCTTTGAAGTCAGCGTCCTCAACCCAGTCTGGTTGTATGGGCAGACATGAATTAAGGCCCCCGGTGAGAGAAATCGGTCGACAATACGCCTGGGTTTGTTGTGCCGAGTCAAAGGATATAAGAGGCGAATCGACAGTGAGATCCATGTTTTCATCCAAAACGCCTCCTTGAGGCCACGCTTGCTGTCGCTGGAGGAGGCTAGGATTCATAGATGGTTGAGACCCGGGGGTATTGAAGAACATCTGAACTTGAGATTGGCTGGCTTGGGCCTGCGCAAGCTTTTGTTGGGTGTTAGATGGTTTCTGGAGCTGCTTTTGCCGCTGAGCATTCATTTGCTGCTTTTGGTAAAGTTGATGCCGTTGATGCCGCAGAACTTGCTGGCGGTGTTGTTGGAGATTGTCCTTATTTTGTTCCTGCTGCCGCTGGTGATGTAGCAAGAACTGGTGTTGGTGTTGCTGCTGTTGAACTATACCTTCTAGTATATGTTCGGGCATCTGCTGTGCTCGGGAAGGGAAAGTATGTGGGCTGGGAGGGGTAGGTGGAAGCTGATTGGGATTTATTGAAAACGGGGGGTCGAACAAGGACTGCCTCGAGGGAAATGTTGGCGAATGCTCACTTTCCGAGCCATCTGAGGAATCCTGGCGCTGCATGAATCCGGCACCATTCGCAATCAATTTCTTCTGCGCCAATTGTAGATCATCTTCGAATGGCTCGTCACTTGAGTGACCCTCCTGCTTAAGCGCTCCTAATCGTTCTAGAATGTCGTGCGTAAGGGGATGTCCGTTTGCCGACTCCTTGAGCGGGTCGCCTGGCCACCCTTCCCCGTCGAGAGTCATCTTATAGAGCGCTTGGAGGCCAGTAACCAGCTGTGCCTGCTGTTGCTCTAGCATTTCAACATATCTTTATAAGAGAAGTATTATTTAGCAATGCCCTATCTAAACGTTTCCTGACAAACCGAACGAATACCTGAACGACCAAAATCGCAAGAAGTACCAGTGATGTTGGGAAAACGGAAAACCAAACTCACCCTTTAGGATATACTTTATCATGGGCCTTTTTCCGCTCACCAAATACACAGATCGCATTATCCGTCTTACATCGTCCGCATGGATTTGCTCCATCACACTGCAAAGATAATCCCTATGTAAACACGTGATCGCGACAGAATGGCATCCACTCTCCCAGAACAAGTACTAGTAGAAGTTCATACCTTCGACTTTTTCAATCGACACCGATCACAGGCCTTGCACACTCTTTTGCGGGCATTGCCTTCTGATGGGGATAAAGCGTCCAGAGGAGGGCTTGGCTGGTGAACCGTCATTTTGTGATTGAAGGGGCTGCACACTGTACGGCTAGTGATATTACATCAGAGCGCAGAGTTGCTGAACTAGTAGATATCTCAATTTCGTACCGCCACTGGGACCAATCCACAGCACAGCACAGCTCTATGATCTTGCGCTTGTGTGGAACACCTGGTGGCGAAGAAAGGATACCGGCTGGGTGTCCGAAACAGTGTGCTAATTTTGGATCTCCAAGCTAATAACTACTTGAACTGACGGTCGTCAAACGAAGAGCTGTACTCATATAGGATCGACGGTAACTGTGGGTGTATGTGTATCTGCGTTCTGTGGGGAACGACGACGAGGATGTTCCAATCCGATAATAACAACTTGCACGAGCAGTTATTTATGAGTGTTGTCCGGAGGGGGGTGTCGAAGGGGAGGGGAGGAGGATCTAGAAGTGTTTGCACGCAAAGAGGAATAAATACGACAGAGGGAGAGCAAGAAGCAATTCAGGTGTTCTTTTTCCGAACTCGAGGGAGATCGGGGCTTTACATATTGATTATATCACCACGGACTTAAGCTCCCCACCAGAACTATAAGAGCTCCATGAGATTGAAATGGAACCCAGCTCAGCCTCTGCTACCGTGGAACCCTGGCCAAGACCGACTCGATTTAGGTTGACACGATGTGGGTACGGGAAAAGGTTTGTTATTTTTACTTTTCCATTGCCGCCATTTTTGCAATCTGGTCCTTTTTCTTTTTTGCAAAACTGCGACGGTATTTTATTATTTCGCTATTTGCCCTTTCGTTTGGAACGAGGTGCCGTGGGAACTCCGCCGTTCATTCCCACCAACATGTATCGATTTTGAATTCATGGACTTGGGAACTTCTAGAAATCATACTCGGGCGAAGTCAGGAATTGGCCACAATGCATTTCCTGGTTGTTGGCAGCGATGAAGCTTTGCGTTTTGTCATATTGATTGCTGCTGACGGAGGGTGACTAATCAGGCAGCTCCAAGCGCACAATCATCCATCCTCCTGGGAACTTGAACAAAAGCTGCGTAATGTGGGATACGAAGCCGATTATCTGCGAGTCTAGTATTGTAAAGAGTGGTTTCAATTACAGACAATACGAGGACGCCAAGTCGAGGCCTTGGGAAACAATGACAGGAGCTTGAACGCAGATGAAGCTGTTAACTACAGCAAGGCGCGAAGAATTAAGCAGCTGCCCTGACGTGGTAATTCACAGCTGCACTGACGTTCATCTTCTTTACCTCGATTAGTCGGCAAACGGTCGAGAATCGACAGGTGCCAGCCTCGGCTTTGTCACGCGAGGTTCAAATTACGATGCCATTCCACACATCCATACGGTACCGGGATTCTGGGCTCCGTCTCCCGCTTTGCAGGTTGTGAAAAATACAACGGGGAAAAAAGAAAATTGCGGCCGTTGTTGGTTTCCTCGTCGAGCTCAAGATCCGCTCCGACGATGCGTATAATGACCGACGGAAATTCGGGTCGCGGCACGGAAACAAGAGCAGCAAATATTTCTCAGTCTGGCGCTGGGGCTATTTCCATTTTCCGTTCTTTCTTTTCTCCTCGATCTGCATAACCACGCGACTCTCCGCTTCAACGACCAGCTCGGGGACGCAAAGGAGAAGAAAAAGAGAATAAATAGAATGTAAAACATGATGAAAATTCTATCAAAACTAATCATTACGATTACGATTCGGATTACTGACAAGACCCAATTTTGACCTGAGCGCTAGAGGAGCCTTTTTCAACATTTTCATTAAATCCGGGACAAACTCACTCACGAGCTGTGGAAAAGAATCCGACCAGTGGACTTGTTTTGACTCATCATGCACTCTATTATTCAGTCTGCTGCAGGAGGGGGCTGAAGTGATGCCAAATCCCGCTTACCAATACAGGCAATATTTGCGTAGCTTGATTGTTGGAGAAAAAAGCAGCAGAAAATTTGAACTTGCCTTTCGGCCCTCGGCGAAGCCGATCTGGAGGAGCCCATTTCCTTTTTCATCCATAGTCAGCCCCTGTTTGGCCCCATTTTAGCACTACCAGTGCCCAAAGGGAAAGCGTCTTTTTACCAGAAAGGGGCCACAGAGAGTGATTTCTCAGCAATGAGCGCATGACGACATGGCTCAAGGGTTATTTTTGGCTTTGTTGACTAGTTTACTAGTTGTTATGATTATGATTATTAAATTGTTGACAGGGCCGAGAGCTTGGACTCTCAGGTCTGGAGGAATAGTTCCGCCGGCAGGCCGATAGATAGGACTTACGGGCTTATCGGACATTAGGGGCAGGGGGGGGGGGGAAAGGGTGCTTGTCAATTAATTAATTACCCGCCCCTCCCTCCGCTAAGATAAGTCTCAAGATAAATCCCCCATCTTGGCCTTTTCTTCTAGCTTTCGCCTGCTCCGGCTTGTGTTCTGGAGAATAATGTTCATGCTTGCTTGGTGATCACCCGAGAGTGGGCCAGACGTCAGTTGTCGAGAAGTCAATCCAGTCCCGCCCCGCCACGACGTCATACGGACTTTGTCAGGCCGAGGGTGGCTGGTAGCTTGGCACGGGCAAATGCATGGCAGACGCTAGTATATATGTAGGATAGCGTGTGCCTAGGGTGGCTTGAACCGTGCAACAAAGCTTCCATTTGCATTCGGTGCAGCTTCTGAAGGATTTCTCCTCTCGAACATATACTACGGATTTCGATTCTATGCGACTGGTAGTATCTGCAGTATACTCCCTTTCGATAACGTACAAGTCGCGATGTACTAGCAATTCAACGGAACCTTCTGAAGCAGCCAAAATTGAGAGATACGCAAGAGATCCATACAGAGCCTCGGTTCGAGGGCAGACAACACTCTTCCGCAGTCAATCTCTTGTTGGATCGATATAACCCGTATAAGTTTATTTTTTTTTTTTTTTGCCAAGTCTTAGCAGTGGACAAGTCCCTGACTGTTCGAAACACAGTTCCTTTTCCTACCAAATCGCACGGATGCCTTTATGTCACCACCTTCCTGTCAGGTAATTGCGCCGCATCATTCATTCCTATGGTATATACATACCCTTTCCACCACGGAAACAACAATATTCCTCGGGAAGAAGTCCAGGCCCAGCTATTTGCCACGGGGGCTAGAAATGGCTGCTCGCTGAAGCTTCTTCCTTCTTGTGCTGTTGATGTTTTTTCCTCCGAGATGATAGCCCCGGAGCTGAACATATTTCATGATGATGATGATGATGATGGTGATGATGATGATGATGAGTTCAGGAGCGCCTGAAGATGATTAACTCAAGAAGCAATCCATGGGTTGAAACTTCCCAGCTAACCACTCCAGCCACCCCTATGGCGTAACCTTTCCTTTCCTTTCCTTTCCTTTCCTTTCCTTTCCTGTGTTTCTTGTGTTCTCGCTTTTCCGTTCTCTCTCCCTCTTGTTTTTTTTTTTTTTTTTTTTTTTTTTTTGCCCCTTAAACTTTTCCTTTCTTCTCTCTTACGATGTTGCTTTTTCTTTTTCTTTTGTCAAAGCATTTAACTTCTATACAGCGGGATTACATCCAAAATGGTTAGTAGGGTTGGGATTGGGAATTGCAATGCCTAGTGAGTTGAGTTCCTGGTCCGCGTAACTAATGGCAAATCACCCGATTATCTAATCGAAGAGTGGAGTTTTCCTACTTTGAGAGACACAGGATGTCATGATGAGCTGATCTTTGCCAAACAATTCTGCCGTTGAGGAGGGTGGTTTTGCAGGAAAGAATAGGGGAGCCATCTATGCCAACATATCTTTTCTATTGATATCCTTTGTATCCATCTAGTTGCTTCAACCAGGCTATAGCGGAGGGAGAAGGGAGGTTGAACCCTTTGTTATGGAGAAGGTGAAACCTTCCCTGCTCTACGCAGTATCTATCTACTTGCATGTCCGAAAAAAAAAAAAAAGAAAAGAAAAGAAAATATGATAATTGGATTTTGACTTGCGAACTTACCCCAATCTGTGTTTTCTCAGTTCTCTCCTCCTACGCAACTGAGAATCACATCTGCACAACAAGAGGAATTGGTCAGAGAACTGGTATTCTTGGTGATAGCCGATAGCCAGGGCAGAAGTTAGACGTCAGGGGCGTTTACATGTGAAATGATCTGGTTTCTTCCCAAATATATTTACGCCGATGATAGGTTCCGAAACTGAAAAGTTCCAAGAAAAAATAAATAAATAAATAAATGAAAATTTTTCTTTTCCTTTTTTTTCCCCCTTCACATGATTGTGTGGAAGAAAGTGTATTAAGATTGGATTACGTTTTTGTGTGGGGAATTGGATCGGAAAGTGCTCGTTTTATGATATTAAATGGTTTTGATAGATTAGATGGTTTTCGGTTTTGTCATGATGTAAACTAGGTAAAAAAATGTTATTGTTTCAACAAAGAAGAGATACTTTGATCTGCATATATATACAAAATTAGATTTTAATCTAAGTACTGGTTCGTGGGTATCTTTCTCTATTTCAGTGTTGTCGGGTCCACTGAATGAATAGCTATTTAGCACGGGGGAAAAGAAATGTTATACATAACTAAAGGATGTTCAGATATAATGTAAAATGTTGTCTCTACGTCATTCATCTGTGCTCCGTAGACTATATCTTACTTAGTAGTGCCCGATGGCAGGTGCCGTGCAGCGACAATGGATGACTAACCGGGGTCCTAAGTAATTGTAATTGCGGCATCATATAGCTTATTTCCTGCTGATTTGCCATAAGGCCATGGGTCTAATTAACCATCTCAAACGAAAATCCCCGATGGGCTATGGGGACGCGGGCCAACCCCGAAATACCTGTTCACCCACGAGCATGTGGGGAAAAGGTTTAAATGTCGCAATTTTTGTCCGTTCTCAGCAAACCCGTCGAGCGAGTGGCAAGAGATGAAGAAGCTTCTTTTGGGTTTTGGTCGGTTGAAAAACCGGATAGTTGTGTGGCTATCCATGCCTTTTTTGTCTCGAACTCAAAAAATATGGCAGTTTTTTTTCCCTGATATGTCCAGTTAGTTTCAGAAATGAACACCTATCTGAGGAGGGAGCTGGGCGGGGACCTTGTTCCCCGGGTTTTTGAGAGAGAGCTTGTTTTGACGCAGTGTTCAAGTGCCCTGAAGTTTAACCCAGCCTTTTTACCATTGAACCAGCTTATCGAATAGCGCATGTTTCGCGGCCAGAGCGAACTTGTCGAGTGTAAGATTTGTTGGTGAGAGCAATTTCAAAGAGGATCCGTACTTTGTGCTCCTGAGGTGGGCGTTTACCGTGGTCCACGCCAAGAGGAACCTGGGCTTCTTTATCTGCAACAAGCAGCGGTGGAGTATCTCCGTCCTATATCCTTACTCTTCAACCACTACTAAAAATACTGCGCGCATGTAGGAACCGGACAAAATGCAAATCGACCCAATCACTGAGAAGTATAAGCACATGCTGCTCATGGAGACGGAAGAATAAGCGCGGAGGGCGGGAGGGGTGCTGTCAATGATATCATCCCCCTCGATGCCGCTTCAAACACAATAACAACAACAACAACGATAACGACGACAATGTCCTCCACCCCACACTCCGGGCATCGCATGAAAATCTTGCCACAGATTAGGGACTTACTCACCTTCCCTTTAAGGAAGGTGTAGTTTTCAAAAAAAAAAAAAGTTACAATCCTGGGAGCGCGTTGTGTATGATCACCACGCAGTCAAAAAAAAAAAGGGAGGGGGAATTGATCCCATAAATGTCAGTAACATAACCAAACCCATTTTCCTCCCTTCTCCTTTGGCAGGCAATTACTAGTATAAAGGAATTGCATTGTTAGTAGACAGGGACGAATTTGCTCCCCCTCCAACCCCGAGCTGGTAGTAAGCTCTGCCAGCACACACATAGCAGCCAGAAATAGAATTCCCGAGAATATGGTAATAAGGTGTCTCCTTCTCCCTTGATTGAACAAGCACAGGAGCGGAAATGGGGCTTCAGCCTTAACCCACAGCGGAGACTGCTTTCCTGGAGGCTTGCTGCCGAAGGTTCCCGACGCTTCTAACTCGACAGAGGGGGAGGGAGTCCCGAATATCCTGCCCGAGGGTTTCCTGCTCTTACGACTCCCATGTGGGAAAACAACAAGGAACTCGGGAGGAGGCGAAAAAAGGGCGAAACTTTGAAAAACCATCAACAGGAATCAACAGAGCCCCGACCCTGACCTTGGCCTCGCTAAAAGCACAGTCTCCGCCAAGCTCTGATATGGTGGCCCGTGCATGCGCCTGGATTACAGCTAGTAAGCGAAGTGATAACGTGATTTTGAAAATTGGTAATGAAACATACGCAGCACAATCGTATACAGATTGTTATTGTATAAATTGACTGTAACTAGTTAAATCCATGTTTGATTGGTTTATAATATATATACTAGTTTAGTTAACTAGTTAGCTGACTATTTGTATTGTAATTCATTAACTGATAGTTACCCGATTAAGGCCTAATTAATTGCTGATCAATATGTTATACGATTATCCCATACAGCAGTACGGAGTATAGTTAACTAGTATATCCATTTCTTATCTATTTTTAAATATCAAACTCCTTATCTGAAGTTACCTATCTTGAACAACTACGGTGACTTGATCCTCGTTCTCCGTGCACGAGCCACAGACCGAGATATCACATTCCGTGGCGCCTTTAGCGAGCTCGGCCTTTCTCGTATAGTTCGTTCCTCCTTCCCAGCAGCCAGGCCCTCATCGGAGTTTGCCCATGAACAGCTATTCCCTGGGTTGCCTTATCTTTCATCATCGATCAAAGCTTAAACCCTTACCTCCACACCAAAAACAACAAAAAAAAAAAAAAGGAAAAAAAAAAGGGGGGGGGAGGCCCCGTTTCGCTTTGAAGCTGCCCTCCGGTGCTGGATGGCGTCACCCATTCAACTTTTCTCAGCTTTGATTCCATCGCAGACTCATCCTGGCCAAGGATCTGTGTGCGGCCTCGTAATGAGGTTCCCTCACCCTCAAATGACAGAGCACCACCAGCGCGCGGGTGCCGCGGCGGCATCAATATCAGGGCAAAGCCGACTGTGTGCGTGATGATGACGTGCGGGGAAAGGACATGCGATTCCCTGGAATATGGGAATGCGACGCTCTGACGGGAGTAGTTGGTTTGGCACTGTCAGGATGATGACGGGGAACATTGAGAAAGCTGTATTTCTCACAGAGAGAGAGAGAGTACTCTGAAAATTGAACGGTTCGCGGTTAGTGTTAACTAACTGGTGAAACCTCTCTCTCTTCTCTCTTCAATTGAGATCATGACTGAATTGTGAGGCTAAAGCTGGTGAAAGGTGAAAATTGAACTTTCATCAACTTTTATGACTCCCTCAAAACCTCTTCCGGATTCAATGAGCTTTTGAACTGATTCCTGCCGGGTATTCTCGTCTTTTTATTGGAAAAATTGGGCCCATTAGGTCACCTGCCGCCGATATTATGGCTGCAATTGTCCCCACTCTCGAAGGATGAAGAGTGAATTAACTGAGTATGCTTGTACAGTACATTACATTATGCGAAATATAAATAAAATAAAATAATAATATCAAAATAGAGCAGCGCCGTCTTAGATACCTTAAGCCCTATTCATGAAGAACCCAGAGTAAAAAAAAAACCCACCACGGCTTTCCATTCGAAAATCCCGCTTAACTAAACCTCAACCTCAACCGTTAGTCCACCCTCCCCATCATCCGTTCCCGTCCCGTTTCCATCATCCTCATCGTCATAATCGTCCTCATAATCATCACCTCCGTCGTACTCGTCCGCTCCCACGCCAGCCCCAGTCCCCGTTCCTCTCCGGCGATGTTCCTGTCGATGGCCGTGCGACAAGTGCGACAAATGCGACTGCTCGCGACCCGTACTCTTGGCGGCGCTTGGATGCTTATGGCCCTTGTGGCTGCCACTATACGGTTCACTATCATGCCGCTGATATCCGCCACTTCCCTCACTAACGCGGTGGTCGATGATGACCATCTCTCCCTCATCAGGGTCGCCGCTCCCCTCGCCCTCGTGATCTGTATCATCACCGTTATCGCGACGACGACGATGATGGTAGGGACTGGCAGCTGCCCTGCTAGCTCGCGAGCGTTCCGCTTCATCAGCAACGGTGGCTTCTGGAGTGGAGAGATGGCGGCTTGGAGCCGTAGGGCCGGTTTCGCTTCGATCCCCAGCTACGCCTCCTCTCGAACCGCTGCTGCTACTAGTTCGGTTATGGGGTGTATTTGTAATAGCCCCCTGATACTGCTGCCTCATCTTTTGCCTAGCCAACTCAGCTGCGAGCTCCTCATTGCGCGCATTCTGCTCTTCCAGCCGCTTACGGGCGCCCGAACGGTCAAGTAATCGCGCCTCGCGCTCGGCCGTGAGGCGGCGCTCGAGCTCTTGCAACCGTTTTATCCATTTCTCCTGTGAGGGTTCGCTGCTGGAATGGGAGTGGTGCGGAGAGCTGACATGCTGGTATCGTGATTGTTGCTGTGCAACTTGCGTGGATGAGGATGTTCCGGCGGGACCGACGGGGTTGTTTGTAAGTGTTGAGGAAGAGGAATACTGGGATGGTTGGGGGTTGCTGGAGGAACCGCGGGAGAGGGCGCTGGGGCTTCGACTAGGCTGTTGAGCATGCGCGTGTGCTTGACCACCGGCAGTAAAAGCGTTGTCAACTGTTGTTGTGGAGCTGTATCGAGATAATGTGTTGGCAGCGAGATTAGATGCAGACCGTCCTGACGCGCTGTGGGCGTTTCCGCTTCCAGCGGCCGCAGCGTTAGCCGCACGAGCTCGCGAATGGGATTGGAGAAGATTCAACTCCGCTTTCAGAAGCCTATTCTCACCCCTGAGTTTGGAGATTTCGGCGCTAGAAGAGTTTGGGGGCGTTGAACGATGTTGTGGTTGACTGGATTTTAAATTTTGAACCAATTCCTCCATCCGTTCAAGTTTCTTAAAGCGGATGTTCAGACTGTGTTCTAAATTCTGATACTCCTTTGTCAAGTCCCGCTCCACGGATTTGATCCGCGCCTTGAACCCGCCAATATGTGTTTCAACCGTTTTGAGCGCCAGTAACAGATTGCGGCTAAAGCCTGGCCAGAAAAGCATGTTTCCAATGACTTCTTGGCTAGGCAGATTCCCGTTAATTAGACTGTTCGAGTGGGCCCAGTCAGGTCCGCACATGGCTGAAAGTCGTTTCCAAATAGTCAGGAACATTGCATTACGCTCGCTTAGCTGGTCCTTATACTGCTGCTCGAGCGTACTGAAACGCTTTCGGTCCTGATTTCGTGCGGCTTCCAAGTCCGAGATCCTTGAGTTATTTTGTGAGATTGTCCGCGAAGCTTGGTGGTGCGATTTAAGTGCTTGTTCGAATGAATGTTTATCTGCCCGATGCGCTTGACGCTCCCTTTCTAATAGATCGGCAAGTTTGCGAGTCTCCAAGCCATGGCTTTCGAGAAGGGCATCCCGGTTACGGAGGAGAGATTCCCTCTCATCGAGCTTAGTGCGAGTGCTCTCCAGCTCGAGAGCGGTTGAATCCAACTCCTGCTGTAGCTTGGTGATTGAAGCAAGTAAGCTTGAGCGTGTGCCATTGAGGTCCCCGAGGGCTTCACGGAGACTATTCTCCAATTCCATCAAGCGTTCTTTCCAAGTTGTAGCTTCGATCTCCCTTGAGGAGAGGTTCTTCTTCAACTTACGGACCTCGTCCTTGGCGGTGGTCGCCTCGCGGTTCAGCTCATTCATAATGCGCTGCACCTCCTGCTTCTCTTTACTCCCAACGACTTCCCGCTGGTGTCTCTCCTCCGCAAGGCGACTATCGAGCTCCTTGGTTCTATCCTTCTCACTAAGTAGACTCATCTGGCAAGTCTTCAGTTCAGATTCCAAATCTCCGATCTTGATTTTATCGCCATCTTGCTCCTCACGGAGGAAAGCAATCTCATTCTGGCTAGATTCCTGCTGAACGGTCAGCCGCTGCACTTTGCTATTGGCTTCAAAGAGGCTTTTCTCCATCTGCTCCAGTTCCCGATTCGCATCATCCAATTCTTGTTGCACAGCTTTGTATTTTTGTAGGTTGCTCTGTGCATCTTCTTCCAGCCTAATTATGCCCTCGCTTGCCGACCGCATTTCCGCCTGCAAAGCTTTCAGATTCTCATGTTGATTAGCCAACTCAACCTCCATGCGCTGACACTCGTCAATTTTCTGATCCAGCTCATCACCCATAGCATCCAGTTCCTCCTGCGCCTCTGCTTTGAGATCCTGCAATGCCTCCTCCCGCTCCTCGGCAATCTGCAACGCGTGATCTCGCTCCAGTTGCATAGTTTGCAAGTCTTCTTCTGCCTGTTCCACATCAGCCTGGTATGCACGATCCAACGCCTCCAGGTCACTCATGCATT
The DNA here is from genome assembly GCF_000150115.1 of Histoplasma capsulatum G186AR. NCBI lineage: Eukaryota > Fungi > Ascomycota > Eurotiomycetes > Onygenales > Ajellomycetaceae > Histoplasma > Histoplasma capsulatum. Next base: position 113,329 of record NW_025544804.1, read on the forward strand.
CGTCAAGTTGGGTGCGAAGACTTTGATTCTCAAGCTTAAGCGCCGATACGTGATCGCGGAGTTCACCATTCTTGATCTCCAGGCTTTCGCGTTCTGCATCACTGGCGCGGGATCTCACCCCATCGCTGGCATGGGAATTAGACCTATCCTGGGCGCGGGAGACTGATCGCTCAAAGATACTATCGCCAGCAACAGACCGGCCACCATCACCCCTCCGCTGGCCCAATTTCAGGTCTTCGATTTCCTGGTAGAGTCTCTCCTTTTCACGATTTCTAGATGTTAGCATGGAAGTCTGCGCACTGACTTCGCGACGAAGCTCAGCATTTTCTTGCTTAAGAAGTTCTAGTTCAACGAGAGTAGCACTGGAAGTAGTTCCAAGACCAGCACTCCGGTCAATATCCCGTTCAGAGGCGCTGGATCGAGAGACGACGGATAATTTGCCAACACGAGAACCACCAGATCGGCTACCAGACATCGCATCTGGCTTCATACGCAGAAGCTCATCCCGGAGCTTTCTGTTTTCCTCCTCAGCCTGTTCTCTAGCTGCGGTTTCTGCATCAAGCATGTCCTTCCACATATCCTAAACGCATAGAACATGTCAGTAAGCTCACAAACGAGCAGCCCGTCGTAAGAAACACTTTCTCTCCCATTAGCAGAAATCAATGTAATGCAAGTAACTCACCCTCTCCTCCCTTGCCCCCGTATCAGAGCCGATAGTGACTCGTCCATCACCCAACGACTTTACCATCTCAGCCAGGCGCCTCTTCTCACTCTCCCGCGAAATACTTTCCGACCTTAATCTTTCAATCTCCACCTCATACGTCTCAATCCTTTCTCGCAGATATGTCAGCTCCTCTTCATCTACACCTCCATTTTCCCGTCCCTGTCCATCTTCATCCTCAGCCTCTATCCCATCCTCTCTCTCAGACTTTTCCTGGCCCCCATCACTACCAGCGGCTTTACGATCACGAAGCTGCTTCTCCAAATCGCGAATATTCCTCCGGAGCGCTTGATTATCCTTCTGGAGCTTGATTTTATCAGACTTCAGCTCGACGTTCTCTGAAATCATTTCCTTCACGCCCTCCTCAGAACGCTTATTCAACGCTTCATTGAGGAAGTGAATGCGCATCTTGAGGTCAAAATTTTCCTTCGATAACCTATCTATAGTGCTGCTCTGTTCCTTGAGCGTAAGTGATTTACCGCTACGCCCAAAGGCAGGCGTTGGGGCACCTCCACGCTTGTCCGGGGACATGCCAAGTGTACTTTCTCGGAATTGACGGGCGAGGGTGGCCGGGATCTGGATATCCTTGATGTGGTCTGTTATGGCGGTTTCTGGAGGCGGTTGGTCACGCGATTGAGCTTTGGGAGTCATCGGATCCGCTGCGGACTTTCCCCCCGACGATCCTGGACGAGCCTGGGATGTTGAATCTTCTTCATCTAGCGTATGCAGACTAACATCCGAAACGCCGCTGAACCCTCTTCGCTGTTCTATCAAGTTATCGTCACTCATACCCGATACTCCAGATGCCATGCTTCCAAGACTTATCGATCTCGACAGCTCCATCTTCTTCTGCCTGCCATGGCTGTGCGACCGCTGGCCGATGTTATTAGCAGGCGCTGCCCCGCCGGACTGAATTGCAAAATCAACACCCATCGCAGCCTCGCTAGACGCAGTATCCGTACCGACAGTCGCAGTGGAAGAATTTGAAAACCGGTGGACAGACTGACGGCTCGTCAAGAACTTGGGTCGCTTGCGCCTGCGCTCCGAAGACGCGCTTGAATCTTGCGGCGCATCTCCCTCGCTGCCACTTACTCCTGTAGTATCTTGCAAGTGCCGCGATGCGGCACGAGTTGGGGAAATGTTCCGCGTAGAGCGCCGGGGAGTGGCATCTGCATTATCATCATCAGTACTTGATAGTTGCGAATCGCGTTGAGCGCCATATTGGCGGCGCTGTGATGCATTGCTCCGTAGACTAGAATTCGACAAAGCCGTAGAGATAGCCCTCGAGACCGTTCTGGCCGCCGCAGCTGCGGTTGGCGACGACGATATGGTCTCCAACGACGAAATATTAGTAGTATCATTCCCTTTTGCAGAAGGAGTCAGATCCGAGTCATCATAATTATCGTTATCGTGATCGCGATTGTGGTCGGCCTCTCCCTTCTGCGAATCCCCTTCCTCCTCAAAGAAGGAAGGCTCCAATCTTGTAGCGCGGCGAGCGGCCGGGGTCTTGTATGCGCCAGGCGGTGTAGTAGGGGAAGGGGGCGTTGCTCGGCTATCACCCTCCTCGACCTGTGACAGGCTCCTATCGTTCACGCCGATCAAGTATGTATCATCCGGCGCAGGTAGCCCGGGTGTAGCAGCGACATCAATTGTGGAGGGTTCGGGGAGAAAACTGGATTCCATGTCTAGCAATTTCTGGCGCATTTCTTTCTCGTCGAGGGTTGTGTGATTGGGTAGTGTCTGGTCATTGAAGTTTTCATTGGAATTTTCATTTTCGTCTCCGTGGATATGGTCTTGCTCGTTCTCATCCCCCTGCCCATGTTCTTGCGTGTTATTCCCGTGCTTGTGTTCGTGCGCATGGTCATGGTCGTCATTATGGTCGTTAGTATTGGTCAAGTCGTCCATGGTGTCATTATATGCGGAGTGAGGGATGGCGGAGGGGAGCAAAAGGCTTCTGGAATCGTTGAAGTCAATACTTGGAAGGAGGATCGAAGAGGAGGAATAATCCTCGATGGCTAGAACAGGGGACTGCAAAGACATCGGCTCCTGCTGAGGGCGTTGACGCGGTGACAATTGCAGGGGTGAATCCTTGGAACTTAGTACAAACGGGTCATAGACATTTTCACCGTTGTCATTCTTAGTACGATTATCGCTATTGTTGTTTGTATCATCCTCCCTCAACAACCGACTGTTCGGCTGATTCTTCTCCTTGTCATCCCATGGTTGGTATCGTTCTTCGTATTCTTGATGTCCACGCAGCTCTGGCTTCCCATCCCGCGTCCCGACCTCATCACCAAACTCCATTTTCATCGGCGAGAGCTCGTCGTCTGTATCAAACCCGCCGGGAACCCTGGACGACCTCCGTTTCTGCGCAGCGGGAGGTTTATTCATGAGACTTGGGTTTGTACCCAGGAGAACAGGAGGGGAGTGCAAATCCGGAGCCGAACGTGAGGCTGCCATGGCTGCTCTTGATGTTGTGGTCGTTGGTTAGAGATGTGGTTAGAGATGTGGTTCGCGATGATTTGTTGTCATGCCGTCAACAGTAAATCTAGCGCAGGTCTGAGGCTATGTACGTATGTTGCAGCTATTGTAATAGGCCCAGCCAATTGGTTTGGTTGCCGCAGGTGCTTAGAGCATGGTGGTGGAACTGTGGGGTTTGCTGGGCGTTGTTGTTGATGATTGTTGTTGTTGATGTTGATGATTGTTGTTGGCGATGCTGCTCTGAGGCTCTGGCCGTGTCCCCGGCGTCATCGGCTCACTGACTTTTGGTTCAGGGGAGGCGGGACCAAGCCCAACAGCCCAACAGCTATGGAAATGGAAATGGAAATGGAAATGGCTGATTTAACGTTCCAATCTAACTAACTAAATAATATTTACTTTTAGATCTACCAATATCTGGTTCAATACCACAATTATCTATTTCGAGCCAGCAACAACAGATGGCAGATAACTATATACTAACTATCTACTTCGCTGCCCATTCAAGGGGCAGAAGATGCTTCTTCGGGTCTGCGCGAGCCTCACCGGTATGAGGACAGAACATCTCGCTCGCTCATTTGGCTCCATCGCTTTCAACGAGCTCCTTAGCAGCACGGTTTGCCATGTTAATACAATTATGAGGTGCGAGCTGAGACCGCCTTTGTCTCTCTCTATTCCATCGACAGGGTTCTTTTGATCGGCAATCCAAATGTATCAACCCAGCATTCTGGTATACAAAAGCTGGCCTGTCTGATTTCGCAAAGGCGCCGTATCTCCAATCTGTGTTCTGATGATAGGAACTTGGGAGATTAGCCCAAACATTATATGTTTTTTGCTAAAAAGGAGACTGCGATAGAGAGAGATGAATAGCTCTCGGAAGGACTCGCCGATCCTTAGTCCCGCACGCTGAGATGGTAAAAAAAGGAAATTTCGTTCAAGCTACGTTTAAAATCTTCTCAGATAAATGAACTGCGGGTACATTACCAAGTTGGCAGGGTTTTAACTTATATCAAATATCTGTCATCCTGCACTTGGTATATATACATGTATTTGTATTAATCACCGTCCAAAGACTAGACCTTAGATACATTTCAAGATGAACATAATATCAATATGACTGGGTCACCCCCAACTTCTGATTTATATAAGTAATGATCAATTTACAAAACAGGAGAAGCAAAGTGATTGCTGAAATTCAGACAAAACATTCAGAGAGGAAATACAAAAAGGAGCTATGAAACGAAATTCGGGATGGGTTGTTTGCCAGCCAGGAAATAATAAGTAAACAGATTAATTAGAAAAGATGTAAGAATGTAGCAAAGTTCATGAGAGAATCAAAGAGGCAAAAACGAAAACAGGAGTTAATAATAAATGAGAGAAGAGAGGGATGGAAAAGAAAGGAAGCATAATTAAATAATCAGAGTTAAAGTAATAGTTGTACGTTTTCGTTTCTGTGCTTGCTTGCTTTGTGAGAAAAATGCAGAAGAAATCAGATATGAGTCAAAAGAAAAAGAAAAGAGAGAAAGCTGACAGCAAGGTCGTAGTGCTAGACAGTCTGTAATTTCGTAATACCAGCCCAATTTGCAGTGCTGTCCACCTCCCAAAAAGAAAAGAAAGATTTTGACAGGTATCTCAGATATAATACCACACTCATGAAAAATAGAGCGTACAAAACAACAAAAAACAGAAGCAAAGGGAAAGACCATCAAGAAACACTTAAGCTAGAAGCCCGCGGTCTATCAATTGGCGATGTATTCAGCTCTACTAACCCGTGCAACGCCGTCGGCGTTTCCGTACTTGTTCCCGCTCGTCCCCGCAGAAACGGCCCGGATCTTCTCCCTCAACGTCTGCGCCGTCGTCAAACAATCAATATACGTGCGAAACTTTACAATCTCTCTCAAAAGATATGAACTCTTCCGCTCCCAATTCGCTAGTGCTTTATTTGCATTGGGGTGGCGGGGGGTAAATGCCAGAGACATCGCGCCGCGTAGTTCGTTGTGTCGCTGTAACTCCTCCTCGACGTGTTTGACGTATCTGCGAAGCGTGGAAAGTTGGTCATTTTCGGAGAGCGTGGAGGCCATCATGCTTTGTTGCGGAGGAGTCCAGTCGCTGATATGTATGCGGTCGGCAGGGAGGCGGGGACGTACGCTGGATTGGTGATCTAGAGAGCCACGGAAGGAGCTTTGGAAGCTTTGGCGGGTAGCTGAGGAGTTTGCGGTTTGTGGAGGCGGTGCTGTTTGTTGTTGTGGGCCACTGGTGGAGGAGGAGCTGGTAGCAGTTGTTTCGCCGTTGCCGCTATTATGAACTAAAGCGCTATTAATGACTGCAGGGCTCCAGCCATATTCGATGTTACTGATGCCGCCAAATAATGGCTCCTTAGATAACCTGGCGCTCCAATAGTTGGCAGATGAGACAAACTCTTTCACGATTTCCGGCGTGCCTACTTGGAACAGGTGGACGGCGCCCGTTGGCAGGCTTAGTGCCCATACATGAGGCCGGGACTTCGAGTAGCCCGGCGACGGGAGGGCGCTGGCGATGGACTGACGTAGAAGGAATTTCCACGTTTCTTCCGCGTTCTCTGTCCAATTTCCCCCACCAACGACAAGGCCGCCATTCTGTCGCTGTTTCGGCTTCAACCGCATGGACTTGGTCGAGGCGTTAAATGAGAACAATCGCATCCAACCGCGCTGAATTACGGCAAATGATTCATTCCAATTTCTATCCTTGGAGCGTTTATCAACCGAATCAAGATGATGTTTGTGCTTAAGACTGCCCTCCTTCGCCCATGGTGCACCTGCAAGCTCCAATGTTTCATCCTCTAAAAGAGCGGCCGCTCGTTCTGAGTCCTCCATGCCGGACATCGCATTAGCCGAGTCTTCGCGAATAATAGCATGGCTCAAGGCATTGGCAAACCCAATGGACTGCTGATAGTCGCCTCGTGGAAACTCAGAACCTAGTGAATCCATCGACATGGAAGTCAAGGTCTTCCCAAGGGAATGCTTGCTCCACGTACTTGACGCTGACGGTGACCAAACAGAAGACTGATCATCAAGACTAGTACGGCTTGAGCCGATATTTGAACTTGGATACAATCTTGGACGAGACCTAGGTTTTGAGGACCACCGAGCGGTTGATAGTCGATTCTCCATGTGCCGGCCTCGCGGGCAAATGTCGGACCCACTTTTGCTCAACGTGCTCGGTGTGCGACGGAGCATATTGCCAGTCAGCGTTAAGAAGTTGTTCGAAGGATGATGAGGTTCCCCAGCTTCTACAGTTGCACCTCGGAGGGGCAGTCTCTGCTTATGGATAGAGTTATAGAAGTCTCTGAGAACGGATTCAATTTGAAATTCCCAGCCCTTTTGTGTGCCGCGGAACGGCGTGGAAACCAAAGGACCCGAGTCGCTGGAAGAGACATCAGTATTTTGGCTCGTGCCAACAATACTTAGAGAGTTTGTTCTCGGGGTGCTCTCCGTGGGTTTTGATAGAGTACTGTGGGGAACATCCATATCTACCGAACCGTGGCCTCCATGGCGTACAGGAGGCAGAGTAGGAGACTTCCCAATGAGCGCGCCAGAGATTACGTTGGCTCCTGGGGGCTGTGCCTTGCTGGAAGCGTTTCCAGGATTTGTTCGTTCGAAAGCGTTCGGGGCGGCGTCTAAAACAACCCGCTGGATGGTGGGCATGGTATTCTTAATAAATTGACTGCGTGTCATTTTCTGCTCAATGTCCGCCATGTGAAGATCGGTATTCAACAACAGAAGAGAGTAGCATATTGTATGAACAACATCTGCGAAAAAAGAGACGTTAGTTACAATCAAAATTCATGTGACAAGCTAGATTTTTTGATGGGAATAGCGATAAACGTACCTGTTGCCTTGAAGCCATGTTCCGGATTACATTCACACCATCGTGACGAGAAAGCATCAAGAATTCTATCGACCTGCTGAGTTTCACCCTTCAGCGCAAGTCGACCGCATAGTCCTCTTAATGCTGCTAAGATATTCATATTTGACCAGTCGAAAAGTTCCATGTATGCCTTTCTCACGGCCGACCGATCCGGGCTTCCAAGCCAAGCTGCTCTAGGTTCTTTGCCTTCTGTTTCATCCTCGAATTCATCGAATATCTTCTGGGCATGCTGTCTGTCCTCTGCAGTAGGCTCCTCATTAACGGCAAGAATGGTCGTGTCGTCATTATTGGCGTCAATGGGGTTCCTCTCCACTTTTATTTCCGTATGGATCAGAGGTAACGCCTGCGACTTACTATCTCTGGTCCTGTTCTCATCATCTGGGATTATCGGAGTGTTCGATGCCGTGTGATAGTTGGACACAGTGGACAGCGACGCCCGAGGAGACGTAATCGGCCCTTCCAGCGGTAGACTCAACTTGTTACGCCCATCAGATAAATGTTCAACAGGAGAATCAGATTCCTGCCAGGCCTTCTCCTGCAGATGCCTCGTAGGATGTGCATGATTATCCCCAGTTAGAACATGAGTTTGCACATATGACGAGCCGTGTTCGGATTTGTTGTACGATACTGAAGTAGACAATGAAGCCGTAGAAATGGACAATCCATCAGTAGCCCCATGCATGCTTTGTGATAATTGTAGGTGCGTTGGTGAAATTGCGTGTGATGCATGGGAGCCGTTGGCGCTTGTTTTCTCCGACGAATGTGAGCCACTGATAAATTCGGCCGATTGTCCTACTGGCATTAGTTTCATATGGGTTGGCGTATTGGGGCTAGTCATAGGGCGCCTGGTTCGATCACTGGAATATGCCGGATCCGCTCCCTCGTTTACACTGCTCCTATCGGTCAGGAAAGAATCATCACGGTCATGAGAAGATACGTTTGGATTGAGTCCGGATTTGAAATTAAGCGAGTTTAGCATTCTTGGTTTCTGGGTACCGGGATTGTTCTCTGGGTTTGCAGACATCATCTCGTTGCTCATTACTTCCACAGGGCCATGTTTAAAGTCAGCGAGGGATGGCTGTTCGCCGCCTGAAACTTCATTATCTGCATTGTCCATCGCGGGGTCGTGGTCAACCTCATGTGATGATGTGTTTGTCAAGTAAGGATCCATAACCTTCCTGAGACTGCTAACTGGGCTTGGTTCTGGGCCCAAATCGCCACGTAAATGATCAACTTTAAAGTGTTCTGGCTTCGAACTACAAAGAGATAGTTTCAGCGGTGGTGGGACATGATCCGGAATGGACTTCTTCCGGCGACGGAAGAAGGATGATGGCTTTTTAGTTATTACAGGAGTGTTTTCGCGGCTTGACACGTTGTTTCCAGGAGATGAGTACTCCTTCATTGATTGCTTCTGTCCTTTGGAGGAATTAGGAGCACTGTGATGCTGCTCTCTTTGCTGTCGAGGGGTCTCATTTTCTTGGTTATATGAAGCGCCGACTTCAGACCGCGATAGGGGCTGGGACTTTGAAGAACCGCCACCAAAAACCCGCCGGAAAAACCCCGGTCGTTCTTTTGGTGTGGGCGGTGGTGGAGTATTGTTGATGACCGGCTGGGGAGAATCATAAGCAGGTTTATGGAATGCAATTGTTGGGCTAGGAGCAGGTTGGTGAAGGGAATAGGTCGGCATAGAGGGAGGAAAATCCGGGATAGGGTCACGATGGTGTCTCGACTCGTTTCCACGCCCTCGGATAGTTGCGGTTCCGAGAGTATCAGAACGTCCATTCTTCGTGTACATGCTCCTAGCTGATTTGCTGCTGCGCTTACGGGATAAGGCGGGGCCCCGGGAGCTGCTGGGAGCGGTTCTATTGTAGGCCAATTCGCGCATTGGAGGGGAGATATTGCGTCGGGGGCCTACAGGAATGCAAGGGGTAGGAGCTGCGTCGATGTCATCGTAATGAAACCCGTTGTAATGAACGAAGTCTTCAAACCCACCTCGATTGTCCGTCAGTGGCTGCGAGGGGGGTAGGGTGGATCCGTAGTCAAAGCTAGCGGACCGTCGCTCCGTGTACTGTCCCAGACGACCACCAGCTGTCATTTGATTAAAGTCAACACTGGAGGAGCCACTGCTTCGACTACTGGTCTTAGTGCCGACTCTGGATGTTCGATGAGTAGGCGGTCGATCTGCAATGTTCGATCCACGTTGAGCATCATACGTCTTGTTACGCGTACTCATACTCTCTCCAACCCCACGAACACTGTCAATTCGCCGAAGACCAGGATGGTAGTTAGAATTGCTGTTACTCCGGCGACCACGAGTAGATTGGCTAGAGTAACGGCCAACATTATCCTCCGAGTGTACTTCAATATCTGAAGATATAGAAGAAGAGAACGTGTCGCCTCGAGGTCGACTAGTCCTCATAGAAGAGTACCGTGTATAGATTGGGTGCGTTTCCTGATCCAGGCTGGTACCGAACAGGCGGGAGTTATCATGTGGGTCACTGACCGAAAACTGGTCTAGGGACAAAAGCATGTTATCTACTACCGACGTACGCGTAACGTGCTTGGGGGAGAGGGATAAGTCATGAGTATCATGATCATCCTCTTCTGAGTCCGGGTTGCCATGGTTATCAACGGGGGGGAAATCGTCCAGAAATGTTTGGCGGATGGGGGGCTGCAGCATCCAATCTCCCTTTCGCATGGTTTTGTATTTGTTGCTTTGGGGTGGCGGTGTTCGCGGCGGAGACTCGCCAGAGTACGTGTCGTACATTTGCGGAGCTCTAGAAGATGAGGGATATGCAGGTATGGCTCGTTTCTGCGGTCTTGGATGTTCAAAGGCCATGACGTTTGCAGGAGCGGGTGGGAGTGGCAGGAGTTGCAGGTAAGAGAGTCCAGTTAATCCATGCCAACAAATTCCCAAGTTATGTTAATGCGATCATCCGTATGCAGTGCAGAGAAAAGCAAGAGGGCGGCGATTGGCGGGTATTTTTGAGCCCCTTCTCCAACCTACGTCCTTTGTCAGACACCTCGTTCTTGCTGACTCGAAGAAATGTGAAGGGTTATTTAAAGAATTAAACTCGAAAAAAAAATCGCCACGGCAATTTGGCGATGGTCAAGTGGTAGAAAGCAGTCGTATTGTTCCGTGTCGAGATGCGGAAACGGATTGAAAAGAGGTCAGATGCTTGAGGCAATTAATTACTAGGTCAATGCGGCGAGGAAAGCGGTAATGATGCATGCATGGCACTGGCACAGCGTAGATGTACTTTGAAGAGGGGATGAACAGCGAGCGTTGATGACACAGCATAAAAACCCTGGTAATTGTTAGCTAACCGAATAGAACCGGTGTCAGCAGTGTAGACCGAAGCTAGCGAACTCAATTGGTCTCAAAGGAAAAGGGAAAAAAGGAAAAAAGTAACGAATGGATGTTAATAGGGGAGGAAAATGGAGGTAAAGGCGGACGAGTGACAAAAGCAAGGTCTTACTTTGTTGACAAGGGCCAAATAACTGCATAGAGGTGGACAACTGCTCCGCCAGTGATATACCTAATTGCAGCTGGAGCCAACGGACCTGGTTGGGTGAACAACAAAGGAGGTAGCCGGTGACACTTTCAAAAGGATCACTGAATGCGTTGGCTGGCAAAAATATTACCGGAAGCAATTGGGCGGGCCGCTGCCAAAGAAGAATGATGCGCGGTTCCCACTCCCACGGATCCACAGAAGCACGGATAGAAGAGTATGGGGGGAGGAGAGGAAATGGGGAGAGGAAGTAACAGGCTGAGCAACTTGAAATCAAGGCTCAACAACCATTGGGAGAGAAGGCAATCCGACCCACGCGCCGGGAGTCAGTCCGAGCGTCCAGTGGTGAGTTTTGAATGCGGAGAGAGTTTGTCGGGAAGTGGAAGAAGAATCTTGGAAGAAGTCAAGAAGCAACCGACGAACCCTGGAGGAGTTGCGAGGTTCCGGTGTTTCAGCCGCGTTGGGGTGGAGAGGAGCCGAGAGTCACGGGACTGGCTCAGGAACATCCATGGATCTACGCTACGCCGGGTCTGGACTAGTGGGGATTCCAGTCGTTCAGTCTATCGCCGATACCCGCCTGTGATTGGCTAGAAGGTTGCCTGCCCCTGATTCCCCTTTTCTGCCAAGCTCCACCAAGCCCTTGGGTATAAAATACTGTACATAAATACCAGAGGCAAGATTGCACCACAGCAGCAGTGACGGAGTCGTCTGAACTTTCTAGTCAGAATGAATACAGCAGTGTATTATGAGGTTATTTATACAGAGGCCGCTGTGCAGCGTCCATCGAAGTTCACCGACTTCTGCTACCCACCTTGATGCTGCAGAATAGTTAGTCGATGTTTGATCATTCAACTAATTGATTACACTCCTGCAGCTAGTTACTCTGAAATTAAGTGTCCGCCACCAGCAACGTGCAATATACTTCCTTGCTCCCCATTTATTCTCTCTTCTTTTTGTTGACGCCCCCGTGTTCTGAGGGCTGGGCGTTGAGTGGTAGCAGGCGTCAAGCGGTGGATTTCGTTAGTGGGTGGTGTGCAGTGGTAACCCTCGGTATCATTATTCCTTGCTTGCGTCTCCAGGAAGTCAATCCTCAAGATCCATGCTGCCGCGAACGCCAATAATATAAATCCGACGCTGGTGCTGATAAATTTTGTCGCCTCTTCTATTTCTGCTAGTAGGGAAACATGTTCATGGATCATGACAGAGCAGTTACTGCAAAATCACCTCCCTGTATGGACTTGACTTCTACGTAATACATGCATATAAAATACAGTACATCCTATGTCGCCATACTCCTATGCAGTCATACTCCTGTGTGAATGGACACGTAGGTATGTGCACCCCTATCAATATCCTAACGAGCCTTGCCACCATCAAATGCACGAAAGCAGACAAGACCGATCGACACGTCCAGGTACAGTAGTATGTACATATATCTGGGGTGCGGTAGGAGGTAAGCCGCATACAAAACTCCAGTAGTTTCCCTTCCTATGCTGCTATGCAAGTTCAGATTGACTTCTTAGCGGAATATTTCTTCTTTCCTCTTTTTCATTATTTCCTCGGCGTGAATCCCCCCCACAAATTCGTAACTTATCCATTCATTCTGTTATCTCTTGCACAGTGTACATATATATGCTGACAATATCTCATATATACCCGTATGTCCATGGCTGCAATTAGCAGCCAACATATACCCTGCCGCTGGATTAACTGAAAAGTCCATTTGCTCCGAAATCTCCTAGATACCTCATAAAACATGGCTACTCGCGACTGGGGACGAGGGATGTTATATAAAACCTTTGAGAAAAAGGGGGAAAGGGGAGATTGACGGAGGAAAAACTAACTTAGCGAAGAGTGACTAGATGGATGGATCTTTTCGACTTATGCTCGGTATTACTGCTCGACTTTATTAGTAGGATGAATGGCGTTGATAGATAGACGTGGAAGATGAAAGTTTTTCTTCTGCTCTTTTTGTCCTTCAAATACACAACAAGTATACCATTTTTCAAGACCTCACTGAAAATATGAACACGAAGAATCATCCGTGAAAAATGAAAGACGAAAACAAACTTCAACTTTCAGGGCTTGCTATCTCCAAGAAAGGTGAGGGCTGCAATTTTGTACCTGGAAGTCGACACATGAAGGGGGTGTAGGTTGTGAGAATTCTTGGAGGTGGAGCGGAGTTAGATAAACGGCAAAGATAAATCATAACTGGATATACGAATCAATGATGTTCGGTCTTTCCCTTACCCCCTCCACCTCTCTTATGGAAATACTAGCAACCGTTGATGGATAGTACTAGTGCATCAGAGCCCGCCATTTCGTGTCAGAGAGAGGTGTTGCAAGGGACACTATTAAGAATACAAGAGGCCAGCATGAAGTGGTGAGGCATCAAATATGTTATTCTGCTGTTTCATTATCAACTGATAGTACTCCACGTCTTTGCAGTTGATAATAAAACGAAAGAATAATCCTATTGAGATTCCCCATTGTTCAAGCGGCTAATAGACGACCTTCCGATTCCCCACAAAGCCCGTGACCAATGAACTCTCCTGCCGCGCTAAGCAGCGCCACGATGGCTAACAAAAATGCATCGTGGCTCAAGATACCGTAAAAAGCCCATTTCAACTCCGCCGCAACGAGGGCTTCTATACTTCCAACTTCTCCCTCCCTCCGAATCTCAGCCTAATAGTATTTCCCGCGTCCCTCCTCTCTCTCTCCCGCCACTGTCAGAACCTCTATCCACGAGGGGTCATGAACCCTCACATCTCAGTTCCCCGGCAACATGCTGGCCCAGCCAACTTCGGCAGCACAGCTCCGCGGCGGGAGTCGTCGATACGCATGCCTAGATTCTTCCGGAGGTCAGGCGTTCTTCCCTCTTTTAGTTTATTTTTTTCCCCCATCTTTGTGTGTTTTCAGATTGATGATTTCACAATCCTGGTTCTTGGAACGTCGTTGCTTGCCTCCGTACTTCTGTGCAGCAAGCCTAGGTGAAAGATGGAGACACAGGAGACGGAACAGAGCTATATGCCGGCAAATGCAATGACGCCCGATGCGTAAATTACCCTGAGCTGATTCTAACGGCATCGATATTCTATAAACAGGCTATTTAAATTCCCACAGATGGACTTCGAAATGGCCATCTGGGAAATGACATCGCTGCTTATAGCGCCTAAGAAGGTGTTCAAATCTATGTATTATCATGTTAGTTTATTTTTCCCCTTCTTGTTATTTATATATTTATTTCTTTTTATTCACATGTCCGTGCTGCTTGCTGGGGACTATCTTCTCCTCTATCCCTATCAACAGGGCATTACACACCAATACTAACGTGAAACCGCATCAACGCAGAAACGTGAATATATCAATCTATACCCCCTATATACATGACCTTCGAACATACTAAGCTAGCGAAAAACTCATCCAGAAACAAAAAATACTTGGCACCGGCCTGACCCCTCCTTTACATACCTCCTTTCCTTCTTCCTCCTCATCACAGCCTTTGCCTGGGGTCTAGCATACACCCCTTCATTTGGTGCCCTAGTCCGATTATCCTTCCTCTTTATATTCGTCCACTTTATCGGCTCCTCGCTACTCATTTCGACAGTAGCTTATTTCTTCGTCAGCCGGCTTTTTGGACCGAGTGGGCCGGCAGCGAAAATCGGCGAGCGGAGGGGTAGTAGGACTATTTTAGGCAGGACAAGACGCCGCGGCGCGGCGCAGGGGCTATTTGCCCAGCCAGGCGAGAAAGAGCAGGTTGAATTTGGATATTGTTTTGATGTGGGTGATTCTCCCCAATACTACTGCTGGCTACACGACCACCCCCAACTTGGCTAATAAGTGTTTTTTCCCCTTTCTCCCTTTCTTTTGAATACCAGGTATCGAACCGCGCCTTCTTCCCACTATACCTACATCTATACGTTCTCCAATTTCTCCTCCTTCCAATCCTGACACGAAACTCATCATCCTCCGAATCGTCGCCAAGCACGCTCGCCACCGTCCTCGGAAACACTCTGTATCTCTCTGCACTTACGTATTACACCTACATCACCTTTTTGGGCTACAACGCCCTGCCATTCCTCCATCATACCGAATTGTTACTTGCCCCGATCCTTATTTTTGCAGTACTCTGGCTGGTGAGTCTGATAGTCGGATGGGGAATAGTCGGGCAGGGGATGATCGTGGAAGGGATGTTTTGGGGCATATGAAACGCTTAATGGAATCTGCTTGACGAGCAGCTATGGCTTGAAATGGGGCTGCCCGTCGTGGAGTATGGTAAGCTGAAATAAGCAGAAGAAAGAGAGAGAGAGAGTGAGTGAGTGAAGGAAGTGTACGACAAGGTCAACAGTGAGGCATAGGAGAAGCAAAGCAATAAACTATGGAAATATGAAATTCTACTACTGGCATGTGTGGACTGATGGATACCAGTCTTCTTACTCCCCTAAGCGTGATGCATATGTACGTATGTACTCTATTTTTCCCTTTTATTCCAATAGGGATTAAGTAGTACCACTTGCATGTTTTTGTTTTATATTTCTTTGATTTAACGGCGCATATCCTTGGCTATGGGTTTGGAAATGTAATAACCATTAATTTCTCAACCTTGGGGCCGGTGAAAAATTAACCATACTATATATCTCTCCATTGCCAAACACCTTCCAAGTAACAAACTGACGAGATCACAGTGCCGAGTTATTACATAATGCAGCAGCGACTTCTGCTGGGGGTTTGGACTGGTTCGTCCTCTCTAACTTACTACCATCATGGCGCTGGTGGTGATCGATCTCTTTTGCCCCAGCGGCCTAACACATACATTACTCGTATTGCTCATTTGAGCTACAATCAGATGATATCATGCTCGGCGGATTCCTCCAGGGCGAAGAACAATATTGGTGCCTTTACTTACGGGACATCGCGAATCTCTTACAGTCATGGCTTCGGTTGAAATCAAGCTCCTGTCTGCCCGGCACAGCCAAAGGGATCCTATTCGTGATATCACGGATATCGGCTGCTTCTTTAATACCACATTGGCACTGATTCTGAGATAAAATGTTTTCACGCAAGATCCATTCAGGAATGAAGAGTTTGACCCCTCGACCATTGATATTCAACGTCTTCACACGATTGGGGTCTACGCCTAGCAGATAAGTGCCGGCGCTCTTCGTAATGGCGTAGTCGATGTTCGGTGAATCAAGTTTCTGCGCTAGCGCGGAAACATTGGTTCTCAGGTTTTGGGAAATGAGCGGCGCCATTATACTTCATATCTGTAAGTGTGCCATTCCAATGAGCTAACGAAGACTAGCAACACTTATGGGGTGGAGTTATGTGTAGAGAATGGAACCCTTCCAAGTGTAATTCACTGCGACCCGCCTCACCTGGTCTGCTACGAGGGGTCTATATTGAGACTCGATTTTCCACGAACACACCACCAGAATGAGATCTCAACTGTCTTGCGAGATGATGGCGTTGCGACCTCTACATTTGCTCCTTCATCAGGCGGTGATGTCTCAGCACTGCTGTTATTCTGATCTTCTCCAGTGGTAGCAGGAGTCTGTTCTTTGGGAGAACCTATATACATGGTTTCTTGCCAGCGGAATCGACTCGTTCAGGGTACTGTGATATATTGAGCTCCGGAGCCTCTCCTGCTCCTACTTGTCATCCAGCTTCTCTTACTCTTGGTGTTCTTGTCAGGGTATAACTCCTCATACTCAGGCGGTTCCGTGATGAAGCGCCGCTTTCGGGCTCTCGATCAAAATACCTAGTGGAAGAGTTCCTGACATTCGGCGTTCCAGAGACATCTCATTGCGAATAGCCGGACGTTGACCAGATGGGTCATGTGGGATCAGACAGCGGTAGCATCCGGCATTAGTTCGCGCTCGAAGATGTCTGGTTCCGGTGATTTTTCGGGATATGCCATTGACTCTGGTTGGAGCACTTCCGTACTTCTCGGCACATGTCCTCCCGCTGTCACCTCATCCTCTTGTGATAGTTCCGGCTCCGCAGCCTAGCCCGTGATCTCCATGTCTATCCGCTTCGGATCCGAGTCCTGGGCCCCGAGCGGATCAGCGTCGGGAGGCACCAGAGCACTGCATTTTTCATCCGCCATGTCCTGATCCAGCTCCATCAGCTGCTAATTTGATTCGGCGGTCCCATCGACCTCGCAAGGCCCGTCGTTCAGTTTTCGGGGAACATGTTCCGAACTGCCATCCGGAATGAACAGTGGCGACATGGAAACTTCGAAACATTGTCAAAGAGGACGAACTTAATGCAGCAGCGGACCAAGAATGTGATGACGGTGTCGGTCCCCGACACCACATCGTCGTGCACATGAGTGAGGAAGGGAAACGGACTGTCTTGTCTGTGCTTGCACGTCTACAGCATACTGCAAAGCACTCGCCGCTTCACATTGCTGTTAGCAAGAAGTTCAGATGCCTTGGCAAACTGGTCAGGGACTGCAGCCGAAAAACAGGCAACATTTTTTTTTTTTTTTTTTTTTTAGCCAATGAGTGTACAAACACGCGATGGCCGTATTGAAAGTGACTCATTTTTCAGGACAGGAGCAGAAAAGTTCACACTATCAGCCAGTCAGAAGACAGGCACATCAATCCTTTGATCTCATCGGACTAAAATCCAACGCAGTGAGCCAGTTCAGCCATCTTGCACACCCCACACTCATAAGCCTTGGCGCGATTCCGTTTGGCTAACAGCTTGTCTTCATTCTTTGGGTTAGGCGGTGTTGAGGGAGAACGGCGCATGGCATAGAGCCAATCTGTCAGTGCATCCAGCTTGAGATGATTGTTACTCATTACACGCATCTGCCAGAATGCCAACTCCAACATCTGAATGAGACACTGTTTCTTCATCTCAGCAGGCGGAATGAACATGTGCTCCATGATATTCCCAATAAACGTTTTCAACGGACCGAAGAATTATTCCACACAGTGAGCACAGTATTTCTTGGTGCTTGAAGTCCCCAAAGAACATGTGCAGGCAAGGCATCAGCCTGCTGAACCCTTCCTGCAGTCTTAAAGACTTAGCACTATATTAATATGCTGTTACGCTTTTTGATATACTATATTTCAATCTATCTTCAATTTCTGTTTTGAAAAATTGAAAAAAAAAAAAAAAAAAAATTGTCTTGGATACTATATTCCCCTTTACTATATATTCAGATTTATTTTAAAATATTAAGTATTGGTGGAGTTGTTTCATAATATATGATGTTTTCATACTCTAGCATAGCAATCTATCCGGGTGGAAATTTTTATATTTTCCCGTGGTCTGGCAGCATTTTTGTTTTTTCAAGTAATCCGTCTGCCACGATAACTACATAAAGTAGCTTCAACAATAATAAAAAATTTTAAAAAAACATGAAACCAAGATCAGCCATTTAAAAGGCAACAGTAAGACAGTGCCTGGGAGGATTGAGATGGCGAACCAACTTCCAAGTAAACAATGGGAAGAAAGGTTTTCCATTAAAATTTGTGTTCCATATTTGAAATAACGAAAGCAAAATGCCGGAAAGAGAGAATAATTGAAGGAACAAGCGATCAACAAGCTAGATCAAGGATGCAAGATGCGTCATAAAATGCCCCTCACGGCAACCATGCAAAATGGCATACGATATATGTATATAAAGAAGCACGAGACAATCACATATATCATTCCTTCTTCTTTGGCGATCCTTTCTTTCCCTTCCCCGCAGGTCCCAGCGCCGCAGACCGCAACTTCGTTTCCCTCTCCTTCGCCTCGGCCTTTTCACGCTCTCGTTCCTCCCTCTCCTCCT
Organism: Histoplasma capsulatum G186AR; assembly: GCF_000150115.1. Classification (NCBI taxonomy): domain Eukaryota; kingdom Fungi; phylum Ascomycota; class Eurotiomycetes; order Onygenales; family Ajellomycetaceae; genus Histoplasma; species Histoplasma capsulatum. Next base: position 131,732 of record NW_025544804.1, read on the forward strand.
TTTCAGCCTCCTTGCGCGCCTTCTCCGCCTCACGGCGTTCTTTGACAAGCGCCAGGCGGGCGAGGTCGGCGCGGGCCTCCTCAGTCTTGCCTTCGGCGTGCAGTTTCATGTACCGCTCGCGCGCCTGCTGCGCATGGATAGCTTCCCTCTCCCGGCGAGAGAGCTGTGACATATCACCGGATTTTGCATCGGCGGATGCGGTGTCCCCATTGGCTAGTGCGGGTCCCTTCGCGGCTTGAGAGCGTGATTTGGCGGTATGATTGGGATTAGCGGGCATGTCGTCATCGTCTTCATCTTCGTCATCGGATGGGGGCAGGTCACCCGGGGCGACCTTGTTCTTTTTGGCAATGGCAGCTTCCTTTCTGGCTTTTGCGGCGGCTTTGCGTTCCTCGCGGGTCATCTCTTGCGTGGATGAAGACTGGCCGCGACCCGACTCCCCCTCAGACTCTCCCTCAGACTCCTCCTCCTCGGAACCTTCTTCTGAATCCTCTTCTGATTCATCTACGACATCATCCGGGTCCTGGAAAGGTGCAGCAGTACGTTAGTTTTCAGCCTGATAACCACAAATTTCAAGCGGTTTCAATGAAAATAATAATATTAATAATAATAATAGAGGTTTGCAAAAGGGGGGGGAAGACATTCTCGCATACCCGCCACATGCCAAGAGGATTTCCATCTTTGTCTAAAGGTTGAAGATTACGGCTGAAGTGTTTGCCTCCTAAACGGGCAACAAAAAATTGGGTCACTATCATATCCAACTGGTCATGGCGGGGTAGTTCGGAGACCAAAACACATACCTCCTCGAGTTGGTTTACTGAATTTTCCTCCACGTCCTCGGGGGGCCATATTGAAGAACTGGCTGAAGGCGTACAATAGCTATCGTATTAAAAATAAAAATTGAAAAAGAGAGTTTCCACAAAGAACGGTAGCAAAAAAGCTGGGAGCGAGGGGTAGATATCCCAGTATGTATGCACTTGAATGCGGGGTGGTTTTTTGCATAGATTTGAACCGGTGTTTGCTAGGCGGAAACTGGAATACAGGATCCGAGTATATAGCAGCTGAATCGGCAGTAGCGGTATACTCTCACAGGTATTCTCAGCCTCGAATAGAAAAAGAAGAGAAATCTCCGTCACAACATAGAGAGCAGAAGATATATATCAATCCATGGGCGTGGGGGAACGCCGAGAATAACGTGACTTGACACATCACCATTCATCCTGACTCAGCAAGAAGCACTCAGGGGCAACGAAAACGTTTACACGCAAAACACGTCGATGGGCTTCTGTGAAGAACTAGAGACCTACATAGCATTAACAACCCCCCCTGCTCTTGCCCTTGTATTGTGGAGTTGTGGACGTGCATAAGTGAGGGATATCTGCTGCCTTCTGCAGGACTGCTCCGATTCATGGCCTCTACAAAACCCAATTTTCATTCAATTTTTTGTATATCACGAACGCCTATCAGCCACGCTCATATCAAATATATATTCCAGCCGTTTTTGTAGGCAAGGACAAGGGCAAGAGACAGCACGGGAATCGGAATCGGAACCAACCCGTGCCGCCATGACCCATGAAGGTGTATATGGAAATCAAAAACCTGCGTGAAAGAAACAACCACAAAAGAAGAATCGTACTCGTGAAGGTCTATACACAAAACCAGTCTTCTCCAAGGCGAGAAATACCCGAATAAATTTCAGATCCTCACCATCAATACTGGTCCCGTAACTGAAATCCTTGCACACACCAATACCATGGACCCTACCAACATCGAAAGACCACCAAAAAGTTGTGCATACAGATATTTGCCATCATTCATCTGAATCAAAGCCCCTGCGATCGGTGATCCCGTTAATGAAGCGAAGCTAACAATGCTTAGAATCATACCGAAACGAATGCCGGTCTTTTTTAGATCAGGAGACAGGGCCGACAAGCATGCAGGAAACAACGATTGAATTCCTGCTGCGAAAAATCCATATAGAATGGAGAATGCATACAGCCCGTTGACATCATGGATCCCTGCCCAGCCGAATAATAGGATACTTGAGAGAAAGGAACACGGGATAAAAGCATTGAACGGGCCCGAATAGTAATCCGACATGAAACTCGGCACCAGCCGGCCGATGAATCCGACGCCGTTCAGAATTAGCAAAAGATCTATCGACTTTTTTCGTGAAAGGCCGGTGATGTCGCGGCCAAAACTGCTGAGATAGAAAAAAGCAACATAGAGACCCCAGAAATTAAGGAACATAGCAATTGCAAACAGAGAGTATTTCCTCTCCTTAAAGGCAGGCCAGTCGAAAAATGGCCCGCTTTTGCGGGGAGGGAGTCGTTGTCGCAGGAAAATGAAACAGGGAGTCAACGTGGAAAGACTGAAGAAACCCAAAACACGCATTGTCCAGGGATATCCGATGCGGGGGAGCAGCGACTGTACGATTGCGGGGAAAATAATACCTCCAGTTGCAGAGCCAGCAGCACTGATTGCCAGAGCGATTGCTCGCTTGGAAGAGAAATACGTGGGAATTAATGCTATTGTAGGGCAGAAGAGCAGTCCGCAGCCGATGCCCATGCACAGTCCTTGGGAAAGGAAAAGTTGCCAATATGTTGTGGCTAGCGAAGTCATGAAGATCCCCAAAACCAGAAGTATAGCGCCAATCGTCCATACAGCCTTGAAATAGCCGGCGTCGGTTGCACGGCCGGAGAAGGTCCCGATGAAGAAGAGAAGGAAGATTTGAATGCTGCCTACCCAGGATATATCTGATGGCGACCGTTGCAGGGATGTCATGTAGTGTGACTGGAACACACCGAAGCTGTTGAGATAGCCCCATGTATTGCACATCACCAAATGGCTCAAACACGTTTGGAACCAGGCATTAAAGCCTCCATCAGGTGGAGGGCCGGGGTCAATTCCAGAGTCTTTTGTCCGGATGAGCGAAAGCGTCTTTCCTAACACCCCGTCGTTACCGATCGGATTTGCAGCAGTTGGCGTGCGAGATAGACCGGGTGAGGCGCATGTAATTTGGAGATTATCGTCGTAATCGCGATTAGAGGAAGCCGATGATGCAATATTGGGATCAGTCCCCTTTTCAAGGTCCGTTGGCGGACTGATCTCAGGCAGAGATTTTTCCATCGTCTCCATATTTCACCTGGGGAGTTCACGACTGATTTTGTATGGCTTTGTATTCATCGATCTCGGTCTGCACTGGAAAATTTGTCCGGGAGTTAAACCATTGGGATAAAAAGGTTCTTCCTGAATAGATAAACCCGGATGCTTTTCAAAACCAACCAGGGCGGCTCGGAGGCAAATTAATATACTGTCGGATCCTAGTAGATTAGCCTGATATCTGTAACTACCTCTTCTCTCGAAGATAGCGATATTGATTCGGAGAAACTCTTCCTCTTCCTCTTCCTCTTGTTCTACTCCTCCTCCTTCTCGGTCTTGTTCTTGCGGTATTAGACTAATATTATAATAATTGGAGATTGTGCTGGAATCTGTGGCTCGATTAGCGGACATTCCCTTTTGGATTTGATCAAGAAGGTAAAAGCAATGCTCTCGTGGATATGGAAATAGAAGAGGGAAGCATACCTAATGCAGATTATCTATCGACGAAGAGAACGAAAGGGTCCACCAGAATATGCCAAAATAAGAGTTGCTGAGATGGAAAATGCAAAGGAAGGAGGAAAAGACGCTCTCTGGTGGATCGTTGATGGGAATTATGTATCCAAAAAATGGGAAAAGAAGACTCCCAGGGGGTGGAATGGTCTTAATTATTGCACTCTGGGAAAATAAAGGTAGCATCAACATAAAAAATAGAGGTGGAATATCTCGGGTTGCTGTTTATCCCCGTGTCTTGTCCTAAGAGTACTTCCAATACTAGTATTCAACAAGGGAAGACGTAGTTACAGCAGCTTGGAAGTAATGAGGGAATCTTGACTGCTTTCCTCACAGATCCAGCGAGGCAACAAAGTCTCCCAGGGGAGCAGGAAAGAACGATTGTTTGAAAGAGTGGATGCAGAATATCGAGGGATGCTCCCCAGAAAATATATAGACCTGAATGGAAATTGGAAAGCGAACAAAATGCCACATTTTCTCTGTGGCAAGAGCGGGGCCCCTGTAAAATTGGACTTTTACCACTAGGTTAAAGTGAGAATTCCCCAATTAACACAGTATTAGGTTCACAATTTTATGCCTTGAAATCTAGCAGTTTCCATACCCTTTTCATACACCGCAGGCCCACATCGAGGGCAACATGAGATAAATAAATCCATTCTCGCGCCGGGAATGTTGCAACGAACGAACGGCACAAGACCCTTCATTCTCTCCCTGCTCCTGCATGCTCCTCCTGCACACTCCGGCTCGGGGAATTTTTTGGCCTATTGTCCATGCGATGAAAACGCGGGGTCATGTCGGCTGTAGGGCGCAAACAAGCGCCCTTCTCCCCACGCTGCTGTCGCTAGTTTCCAGTATAACGAGGTAATGCCCGCCGAGTTACTGCATCGGTCAAATGTTTTTAGAAACCGTTCTCAGTTCGAGCAGGGGCAACGAACTAATATTCGATTAGATCGTGTGATGAGTCAAGGTGCGCTGTGGGCCCCGCCTGAAGTCTAGAGCAAATAGCCTAGCCTCGCCTCTGTCCGTCAGGATTGAAGGATGGATACTCGGATCGTCTTCTAGTCATAGCCAGCTTCCATTTCGAAGTCTTCGATCGCCTATTTCAGAATCAACGAGCTCCTCCATTCATCCCAAACAAGCTAATTGATCCGACAGTGCTTTGGACTTACTTTTCCAGGAACCCTTCCATTCGCAGAAGGGGAAGCTTTTCCAGAGAGTCAATCTTGCTGTAGATATGCGCTGAGACCTGGACACCAGCTTCGCAAACACAAGCAGTCAATCAATCGTCTGATTCCTGCTCATTCCGGGCTTGCAGAGTAGATGTTGCATCTAAGTCGAAAGGAATGCCAGGTTGCCGAATTGAGGCGCGTTGCCCAGCGCCAAATGCCAAGAGAATGTGACTTGTTTACAAACTTGAATTCTTCGGGATACCTAGGGGATATATTTGCAAGGTTTTCCAGTTGATAGCTGAGAGTCACTTGGGACCTAACCGTGATGCTTACTCGAAATGACGGGCTTGTTATGTAGTTTATCTCCGTCCAGTAGATCAGGAAGATTCCCCAGAGAATCCCCCGCTCACGACCAAAACCAACCAGGCATTGAAAGTGTCTAGTATAAACCCTCTGTAGAATAACGTAACTGCCCTGTTGCTAAGACATCGTACTAGTTGAACAAAATATCTGATCTTCCAGCGAGAACAACTGGTTGAATTTCGCCAAATCCACAGTTCGATAGACTATGAGCGGGCATTGAATAACAATGCAGCTCAAAGTCAAAAAAAAAAAAAAAAATAACACACAGTCAAGACTAGATCAATCGTCAACGGTATGGCATTAGTAATGAAGCTTTGGCAAATTGGTCCTCAACCTTTTATTCACAGTCAATTGTTGTTAATATCTATTTTATAGGGGTATATTATTCAAGGTAGTCGTCTGTGACGCCATTCAAGTACGCTGGTATGGCAAAAGAAAAGAAAATATACGGCCCTCTTTCGTGCCTCCTTCCTATCTCTCTGATTGTTGATTTGAAACTCTTAAACGAAACTCTGATTATATTAAGCCGACAAACCACAAACCACGGAGGCTCGTTACGAAACGTTCTAGTAAAACCAATCAGCAAAGCGATGAGGAATGCATCGGCCCGCAGAGAAAATAAAGAAGCAAAGGGAATACAATGGAGAATGAGAAGCTAAATCATCGTATCCTCAGTATGCGTTCCCAAGCGGACTTAAGCGACCCAGCAGATACTCCCAACTGCGCCGGCAGCTGGGGAAAGAAATTCCGCATCACGATCCCACTTAATGCAACAGCGATCAATGAGAGCGAAAGCTTTGCTGCCTTTCTTTTCTTCTGGACAGACTTCTGGGATTCCCACTGCAGACCCCCCGCCCCAAGCACATTAGTTAGTTGTATTTACTTACTTACAGTGCATTCCGCGTTCCGCAGGCTAGACGTACCTCTATGTTCCAGTCCGACCAAATGGGGAAGAGGCTCCTGTACCACATATACGCTTGCGACCACGGATACATTGTTGGATTCCACTTGTTGCCTTGGATATACCACTAGAAGGAAATGGGGGAAGTTAGCCCACCGTTAGGGCCGCTATATTTCTGGACATGTGAAGCAAAGAGAGGAAACAAGAAATAGATACAGCGAGAGAGAGAAAAACTAGCGTAACATACAGACTGGCAACCCCCAGCATTGAAAACGGTCTCCTCTAAGGCAGCCTGAACCTCACGGGTGTACAAATCTTCAGCCTCCTGCTTGAGCTCGACGGTTGCTGCTTTTCCGGCGATTACTGGCTTCAGTATGCGAAGCGAGTAATTTATGGCACTGCGGGAGTTTTAATTTTAACTTTTGTTTTTCACTCCAGCTAGCAAAACTGCCCTCGAGAATCACCCTGTTCTTCCAGGGGGTACATTTCGCTAATGAAAGCCAACGATGAATAAGAGTACTCACTTCTCTGATGCTATGATCGCGGATGTGTGTCCCGTCGCCGAATTGGGGCCTAGCAACATGAAGAAGTTGGGAAACCCGCTGATAGCACAACTGTTGTAAGCGGTTGGTCCCGGATATTTGGACCAGTGTTCCTTAACACTCAGCCCATTTCGCCCAAAAATATCCATGCCATGGAAGAATTCGCTGGTCTGGAAACCGGTGGCCAAGACGATAACGTCGGCTGCTATGAAGCCCTTGTCAGTTTTTATGCCTTCGCTAACAATCTCCAGCGGTTTGGCATTGGTTAATGTAATATTTTCTGCGTTTAAGGACTTGAGATATCCACTACTATCAAAAATTCGACGCTGGAAAGAAAAGGGGATGATGTTAGCTCCTGCTTTCTGAGGTGGGAGGCCCTCAGAGAAAAGCGCATAATCCATTTTCAACACAAACTAACCTTGCATCCGATTTCGAAGTCAGGGATAAGGAGATCGTGGTATTTTTCCGGGGCTTTTTTCCGTATGTATTTTTCTGCCATCACGCGCCTCCACTGTCGTAGTTCCATACCCTTCTTGGTCATTTGAAACGCAGGCCAGCCACGCTCGGCTAGAAAGAAGATCAGAAACCTATGCACTCGCATTGTGAGTGGAATATACCGGAATATCCACTTCATCCATGATGAATAGCGGGGGTTGATAGTTGGGACAATCCAGTGCTTTGATCTGACAATCTGAGTAAGGTGCTTCACCTCAGGCAAAATCGAGGGGACGATTTGTGCGGCCGTGCCTGGGATAATTACGCATTCCCTATTAGCTGCCCGGGAATTTTAGAACGTATCTTTTATCTACTCACAGCCATTACCAAGAACAACCACATTATTGTCCTTTAGGTCTAGAGAAGAATCCCACTCAGCTGAGTGCATTATACGACCTTTGAACTTGGCGCTGCCAGGAATATCACATTTGCGAGGCACAACAAGCTGCCCGGCAGCGCTGAAGAGTATCTGGCATTTGTGGGAATACTCTTCTCCCGTCTTTCGGTCTCGGAGATATACCGTCCACAGGCTCGATCCGTCATCCCATTCACAGCGGTAGGCTTCAGTCGAGAAGGCAATTTTGTCCCGTAGGCAGTATTTGTCTCGGACACGGTCATGGTATGCTTTAATTTCTCCACCTGCGGACAAAAACCTTCCCCAATTGGGATCCAATTCGAAGGAGAAGCTGTATAGCCCGGTCGGGATATCGCATGCAATGCCTGGACTAACAGTTAGCTTCCGTAGGTTTTTTTTCCCTTTCCTTTCCCCTCCCTTCCCTACTTTTTCTTTTTCTTGGTGAGGGAGGAAGGAGGGGAGCTTTTGTGGCAGATAACGATATATGACTCCGACATACCAGGATATCGGTTTGCCCACCATGTCCCGCCGCTATCTGGATGGCGCTCAAATAATCGGATATCGTCGAAGTTGTGCCAGCGCTTCAGCGTCGCGCCCAGGCCTATCCCTGAGAATCCAGCGCCAATACAGGCAACTCGAGTGTAAGATGAGCGATCTTCACAGCTGGGTTTGTGTGTTGACATCGCGCTCGTGTTTCTCTGCTACATAGATCTCAGTGGAGGGTTTTGTGAATGTCTAGGTTTCCTTGACTGAGGTGACAGAGATATTTTCCTAGAAGGATAAGTTAGAAGCAACTTCAAACCAAGACGTAGCGGAGTTAACTTCTTAAGGCACAAGGCAGGCGCATACCCCTGGAAGCCAGTGGGCAGATCATTTTGTGGAACTAGCTCCTGAACGGCTTTTGCTAGGTTTTGCAGCCAAATCTGCCGGTAATTATTAGTTCACTAACATAACTAGCTCGTTATCCGCCTCCCAAGCTTCGGAGGGTGTGAGACAACGAGTAAATTTGGTGGATGGGACTAAATATAACTTCTTCTGGGCAGTTTTTGTCCCATCCTCCTCCTCGAATCCCAGAGACAAAATAAATGATCAGTCGAGGCTTGTTGAACTTGCAACCTTGAAGCCAACCCAACCACGCCTTGATGACTAACTTATGGCTAGATGGAATTTAGTCCTGGCCAGCCACTTCCCTATTCTTGACATTAACCCGTCCTTGTGTCACTCGAATATGAAAAGATCTTCAATACCCCATCCTACAGATCTGCTGTTGTAGATCAGGATGTGAAATATACTCTTGACTAACTAGTCACTAACCTAAATACGCGCCATGTCCGCTGCAAGTCCACTATTTGCGATACGCCCCGTCCGCTCTAAAGAGGATCTCTCCGCGGCCATCGCGCTCATTAAAACCTACACAGGGGGCCTGGGCATTGATCTCTCATATCAAGACTTCGAAGCTGAAATGGCCTGTATGCCGGGCAGTTACGCACCGCCGTTCGGAGAGTTACTCATCGCCGTAGCAAATCAGCAAGAGAAAGAATCATCCCAAACCCCGAATGACACTCCGCAAACGCTAGGGTGCATAGCTCTTCGCGAACTCCATCTACACGGGCATGGAGATATTCATGGGCGTGTGCCCCTACAACCGTCGGTACAAGAGGGGAAAGCCGCCCGTGTCACCTCCCAGTTGCACGCTGGACCTGTCGGCGAAGCCGACGACGGTAAGCCTCCCGGGCCTACAACTCGTAAACCCGACACCAAATATTGCGAGCTGAAGCGGCTCTACGTCACGCCAGCGGCGCGAGGATTGGGCGTTGGCAAGGCGCTGGTAAACTCCATGCTTACCGTTGCACATCGGATCGGATATGAAGAAGTAAGACTTGATACGTTGTCTGAGATGCGAGAGGCGATTTCTCTGTATAAAGGCTTGGGGTTTGGGGCTGTAGAGAAGTATTATGAGAGAGCGATTGAGGGGACGGTGTTTTTGGGGTTGAAGCTCTTGCAATAGGGAGCGAGTAAAGGGGAATGGGATGGATTGTAAAATTTAAGACACGCTTCGAAATACGCTGCTTTGCATTGGTGATTTTGATTCCTTTGATATTGATTCGATTCGATTGAATTTCTTTTTCATTCATTCCTTTTTTTTTTTTTTCGTTATTTATTAGACGGCTGTGGTAATAGTTATATACCATCTCTGCATAGATTTTAGGACAAACGACCCTTACATTTGGCCTCGTTTTAAACAAGGTTTATATCAAAGTACCACTGCCATTTTTCCCTCGTATTAACTTATTTTGCTTTCTCATTTCCATCCGTGCGGCCATGGTTATTATGATATATGTACCTATGTACAATAATCAAATGCTTTTGAGTAATAAAATGTTTGACAAGCGGCGGGGCACCTAGTGGTACGCAAAAAGTGCATGAGCATTCAATTCAATCCAAAACAAGACGGTATTTTTTGAAACTGGGGATTTATTCGCCATCTAGTGAAAGCTTGATGCCCACGGGGGTGTGTAGGGTAGGTAGAAAAGTCATGAATGCATCGGATTAAGCGAATCCGGACTGCAACAATGGCATCTGCCAATAGGACGGTTGGCGCTACGAAATGGAACGGAAATTTTGGAGAGTTTTAATGCATAGATAGCCGTATATAGTGTAGATATTGAGATGAATGTAACTCCCTGCACTGACCGTGTAAATGGCCAAATAAAAACACAGAGGGATGGAACGGGACGGCGGTCTTGGCCTATATGTGCAATTAGAGGAAAAGCTCAAGCTCGAAGTTTGTGGGTCGAGCTTGAAACACCGAAGTTATCCTGTTTTAACTCGCTAGGAGCTTGTTTTGCTGTTCAACAAAGCAATCGTAGCGATAACATCGGCTGGTTCCAGTAAATGCCAATTTGCAAGCGTCTGCTTCGAGCTGGCACCTACAGTGACGGAGAAAACACGATCTCGCGGAAGGCTACTGTTTGCGAGAGCGCGGAACATATCTGTCAAATACATAAATTAGTATGTTTCACAATGTGGTGGTTTTTAGGCGAATGGGCAGCAGGAATGAAGAGGCAGATGAACCTTCATCAGTAAAATCGTCACCCAAACACAAAACGAAATCTGGATCCTGGCCTAGACCATGTTTATACTCTTCTACTAGACGAGTGGCAATGGATCCCTTGTTGATAAATGTCGGCCGGACCTCTAGATTTGCTTTGCCTGATAGGACCTCGACCGGCCAGCGTTTCAAAACAGTATTTTCAAGGTGTTTCCTGCATTCTGTAGCTTGAAAAGTACCGTATTCTGGATCAGCTCGGCGATAGTGCCAAGTTAAAGCGACCCTCTTTCTCTCGATGAAAGAGCCTTGTGTGCGCTCGGTGTAGTGCTGAAAAATTTCCAGAACTTCCTTCTGCCAGCCCATGTTGGATTTCTCAGTCAGGTTCTCCCAATCGTCATTTCGAGGATGGCGGATGAAACACCCATGTTCAGCGCTCAAACCAAGTTCGGAGATATGGCCCATCCACTCATCGAGGAAGGCCTGGTCCCGACCGCTAATGATCCACACAGAATTCTTCGGGTCGGCAGCAAGGGTTTTGATGGTACGTAGTACACGATCCGATGGGATTGCAGCCTGGGGGTCCTTGACGATAGGCGTCAAGGTGCCATCGTAGTCAAACATAAACAAACGTCCACGAGATTTTCGATATTGCGAGAGGAGTCTACTTTTATCAAGGGCAGGGGTGGCGATAGACTGATCGAATGAGGAAAGATTGGTTAGGAGGCGTTTGAGGTATTTGTCGGACCATGAGGTGATTGTGTGCGTTGTGACGTATTTATAGAGTTGGCTGTGTTGCGCTTCTCTTTCCTCCGGTGTCATCAACAGTGCTTGGTTAATGACGTCGGCAACACCTCCCAGATCCCAAGGGTTAATGTGGATAGCACTGCTTAAGCTGCCTGCTGTACCAGAGAATTCAGAAAGGATTAATGGACCGTGATTTTCGTGCTGGCACACAACGTATTCTAGGCTGGTTGTGTTCATGCCGTCACGAACGCTGGTGATAAGTCCAATGTCTGCAGCTCGTAAAAGGGCAAAGTATTCCTGCGGGACGAGATACCGGGAATAATGTTGAACAGGGGAGAAGCTCAGTGACCCGAATCTCCCGTTGATAGTGGAAACGAGATGTGACATTTGACTTGAAATCTTTGCTTCGGATTCCTCTTTCTCCTCTTCCACACTTGTCGGGTTTGTTACTTGTATCAGAACAACCTTGTTGCGCCACTGAGGATACCGCTCAAGAAATGTTTCAAAGGCCATCAGCTTTTGCGTCACCCCGCGTACAGAATCTAGCCGGTCTCTTCCTATAATGATTCTTTTTCCGTGGTATTGTTTTCTGATGCTGTTAACAATTTCACCAATACCTGGTTCTTCATAGGCAAGCTTCCGCACCGCATCTACGTCAATTCCGATTGGAAAAACATCAACGGCAACATGAGCTCCATACGCATCAATGCCCGCATAATTTGAATCAAACCCCAAGATTCTCGTGCAGCAAGAAGCAAAGTGACGGGAATATGAAAATGTCTGGAAACCTATCATATTTGCGCCAAGAACGCCAGTGAGAATATCTTTCCTTTTGGAAAGACATCTCATGAACTCGCTGCTCGGGAAGGGTGCGTGAAGGAAGAAGCCGATGTAGATGTTGGGAACCATTTGGCGTATAATGCCTGGGAGAAGAAACAAATGATAGTCGTGAATCCACACTATATCGCCTGGGGTGTAGGTCTCCAAAATGCGATCCGCGAAAAGTTTGTTGAGTCTCACGTAGTCTGCCCACCATTTCCGCTCAGACCAGCCATCAGTCGAGCTGCGTTGTTTATAATGGAGAACAGGATATAGTTCTCTCTCAGGGTAACGCCTCCATCTTCCCTGGTCCTTGAGATATAGGTTTTGATCTGGATATTCTTGTTCGTCGGTTAACCAAATTGGGAGCACCCTTCCAAATCTGCTGTTGCGGAGTTGGGCTTCAAGGTGAATGCGATCCTGTTGTGTGACACATATTCCATCTTGAAATGAATAACTGGGCTTTTCGGAGGGGTCAATTGGGACAGGAGCGGACGCTTTATTCAGAGAGGTAGGGACAGTACCAGCGGGCAGCGACTGTCCCGGGGAAGTCGCATGCCCACTCTCTGGGGTGTGGATTTGCTCGATTTCGCCCGTCCACCCCACCATGATATGATTCCATGACGTTTTTGACGAGGCAAGGTAAGAGAACGAATCAAACAAGGCGGAGGTTCCCGGTCGGTGCTTAAGTTCCTGAATTGGAGAGTAAGCTAGAGAACAAACAAATGAAACAAGTGTGCTGGCATAGGACGCCGCATACCCAGTCACGGCCAGGTCGTATTCTGAGCTTGTATGGGATGCAAAATGCAGCACTGATGATTCTTCCCGTCAAATGTAGTCCCGGGTGCCCCTCTTGGGGTTCTATTGACGGCGCAGCGGGTTTTGAAGAACGAACAAGGCTCAAACGACGTAGGAGGTCTGCCCCGGATTTGACTCCTTTAGCAGCCTCCGTTGGGCTCCCAGGAAATTTTGGTAGTGTCCCATGTTGTATATTAACCACAAGCTCGGCATCGTTATTTCCAACGCTTCTCAGAAAACGGTCCGCATCCGTTGTTTTGGAGCTCATCTCGGGAGCAATCGATTCAGGGTTGCCAGAAGCTGTTCCGCTGGGAGTCCCGACATCATTGGACGCCATTGCCAGGGATCTAGTCAAATAAATACTGCGGGAAAAACCGACTGTCTGTTAGTAATGTTGGCGCCCTATAGAGAAATACCTCGCACATCGTGATTACAAGAAAAGTATAAAATATTGAGAAAGGAAACTGGAAAAATGAGAAGCGAACATACCGAAATATTTTCCCGCAAATGTGGTAATCTCAGCAAGGTTATTCCGGATTAACTTGAAATAAAGCCAGAGGCTAAAATAACGGGCATAAACTTCCCCAGATCATCTAAGGAACTGGAGTTTATTATTATTACAAAGGACTAGGTGTAAAAACCGTGAACCGTGGCAAGAGGAGGTGGAGTGGGAAAGGAAAGACAGAGCATGGCCAAGAGAAATAAAATAGAAGTTGACGTGACGGTGTCAACGCTTCGATGAGCGCGGTTTCATGGCCCAAGTGAACCTGTTGGAAGACTGCAACCGGGCCATGATTAGAGTTGTAGCGCCGATGAAGTCGAGATGAGGTCTGGAATCGGTGGCAGTTGATGATGCGCCTGGTGCGGCTCATCCGCAGCTACGTCACTGCCCAGAACATCCATGCGTCTCTCTCTACGATAAAATTGCTGCGGCGGAGATAGGCTCAATCCAGCCCGATGATACCTAGGTACTCTCCTCATGCATGAATACATGCTTTTGTACTCAAGCAATTGCTGCTATTGGCATCGTTGTCTGCACCGGCCACCTTCTCTCGGGTTAACCATCATGGCATTTTGCTTGCTGCTTGCCACTCTGGTCAAACATGAAGTGCCAACGTGACTGATTCAGAATGGAATCTGTACATAGGTAGCTATCAACAACCCATCCTACGATTGTTCATCATTGATCCATTGGGTCTGCCTCCTACTTAGCTGGCAGCTGTCACTTTTCAATGGAGAGCAATCGGTGACTAAGCAAATACCCACGTGACATATCAAAAACCGCCAACATCTTAGTTCTTGTTGTCTTGAGGAAGAGGATCTCGATCTGTATGTTCTCCAGACCATTGAGCAGACTGGTGTCCAATTCATTTCCACTCCCATAGCCTTCAGCTTTCGAAGGTTATGGTCTCCAAATATTTGACACCGCAGTCTGGTGAGCTCTGTATGAGATGCTTCATCGACACGGAACTCTCTCGAAATGCATGGATATTCCTACGAGCCCGTCGACAGTATCGTAGCGTCTCAGATCGCTGGCGACCAGGCAACCAGCTTGAGGTGGTCCCCGATAGCCTCGAGGAGACAATACAAAAACATCGATTCGCGAATCGCCAGACGTTCACTATTCGAAAGATACCCGCTCGAAAACATGATAATGAGAGGGAATTTGTTCGCCCAAGGTCGATGCCGACCCGCCAAAAGTCGAATGCACATCTCTCGGTTCCCTCCGTCGCGTTATCGGGACCTCCTACTGACCGAGTGAGGTTGTCCCAAATTCTCAACAGCGATGAAGGTACCAACAATAAATTTGATCTCCACTCCTTTCAAGCACGACGCAACCCTGCAGTCGACCCAACAAGACCAAATATTTCGTGGGCGAAGAATGCACCTTACGGTCCGTCTACCGAACTCCCCTGGCTCAGTTATGCGGAAATGTCCGACGGCGGAGGTATTGCTTGCTTGAGTGAGGAAATTAGAGCCTTTGAAAAATACATGCTGCAAACACCAAGCGAAAGAGATGCTGTTGAAAAAGCCCAACATGATGCCGTCGTATCCCTGCAATCAGGAGAGGCGGACTTTCCCATTCTCATCGGGTCACAGAGAACAGGAATGGCCTTGCCGCACTCCTCTGTCGACCTGTTTGTCTCCATCAAGGATCTTGAGAGGGCGGAAGGTGGCCGGGGTCCAAGTGCCACCAGGCCAAAGATGGTGCAAGCGCGGCTCAAACGCCTACGCGAGATTGCGAGTACACTAAAAGATTCTCGCTCACTTTCCAATGTTATGCTGAAAAGAGATAGAGACCCAACCTTAGCAGCTCTCCACGATGCTACGGGTCTGCAGGTGCAATTCCAATGCGGACCCAGTCCACCGGCTTCCATCGATTTTATTCTCAACTACCGTGCAGAATTTCCAACGCTCCGCGCCTTATTCATGGTCTTGCGAATACTGCTCGAAACGCGTGGCCTGTTTGGTGGAGTTGATGGAGGTGTGCGCCCGTATCTCCTAATTATGATGATTGTTGCGGCTCTCAAGATTCGAGAGGGCAAATACCAGCGCGACAACGTGGGCAGTCAATTGCTTCACGTCCTTGAATTTTATAAAGATACAGCTTTTACCAAATACGGTGTTTCTGTCGAGCCGCCTGGTCTTTTCGACAAAGAGGTAGGCGTAAGTGTGAAGAAGAATGGGAAGTTGATTCCTCACCCATATCTAAGAGGCCAACGTAGCATCAGCAAACGTTCCTCATCATCGCCATGCGAGGGTATGCTGAGCTTGCAAGATCCCTCTGATTTCATGAATGACGTGGGATCCACCTGTCCTGTTATGTCCCAAGTGAAGCAGCTGTTTAAAGCTACATATGATGATCTCAAAGCTCGAATAAAAACCGAGGGAAAGCAGGGTACTGCTCATAATCATCAACAACAGCAACAACAACAACAATGGCAACGGCAACGGCAGGTCAATGTCGTTGAAAATAATGTGAACAAAGTTGACGGAAGCATGCTTAGTGTGGCCCTGGGTGCGAACTACCACGACTTCGAAAGATTTCGAGATCGACTTCTCGTCGTTGCTTCTCCCACAGGACATGTCCGCACTGGCGAAATGGATCACAATTTTGAACTGCTCCCACCCCCACTCGGGGAGGTGAGGTCGCATATGGAAAGTTGGCCCACGGAGGAAAACCAAGAAAAGTGTGTTCCTCCTGGATAGCTTGCTTTCCCGCATCCGTGATTAGGTACACTTATGGCTCCATGATACTAGATTTCCTTCAGACTTACCAACCACAGTTCCCCTTATATCTGAGACTGGCTCTTTGTCTTAGGAAAAATTCCGGCTTGAACAGAGCTCATCTAATGGAATGATGCGTCAAATGTGATGGATAAAAACATAATCGTTAATGCGAAATGTCGCAGCACAGCTCTTGTCAATACTCTCCACTTCCATCAAACTCTTTAGTCCTTCTTCCTCTTTATCTCCATTTGACTTTTCTCTGATCCTCATAATAATAAGTGTAGGTGGCTCTGGTAATTAGATCACATAATCCGGGATCAAAAAGGAAGTATTTTCCTCTCTCCCATACCCCTGCATGACGGATCGACATATCGCCAGAAATCTATGGATCTGTAGGGATGATTGAATAGAGGGGGTTCTAATATCTATGTATACATATGCAAAAAGCCTGACCAAACGCAAATCACTCAGGCTTCAGGGAAGCAACAAAAATAGAGAATGAGAGAAGGAAAAATCTTCAACCTAGTATACAATTCCCATCCATCAACTCTCTAACTTATCCACCCCAATCACTTAATCTAACTCGACGTTCCACCTCTCAATCATTTTCTCCCCACCACGTCCACGCACCCAATTCTCCAACCACCTCCTCTCCACCACCTCCGCCTCTCCATCCTTCAACCCAACCGGAACATCCACCCCACCTCTTTCGTGCACTGCGATCCTGATCTCATCCGCGCTCATCCCCTCAACACCTCCATTCTTCACAATCAACCAATCATCCACCTCAAGGTACCTCATCCACCTCCTTAACCTCGGTCGATAAACCTGATTAACAACCTCCGCCACCACAAACCCCGGCAACAACGAACCACCAGCCAACTCATGGCCGCGACTCAGCCCGAAAACCGCACACGCCCTCAGAACCCCCGCCGTCGACGCATGGTTGATCAGCCCATTAATATCAACCGAAGGCGGTATCGCCGTGGCATTAAGTAGCACATCCAAATTCGCAATGGCGTTTGCCTTCAGGCTAAGCTCCCCACCACTGACACCATCAGCAACGGCAGCGGCAGCGGCAGCCCCATCCACCTCCGCAGCCCTCACAGCCCTCTCCTTCCGCAAACACGCCTTAACACGCTCCTTCTCCACCTGCCTCGGCACCCGGCACGTAAACGGCGTAACCAAGCTGCCGAGCGCCAGCACGACAAACGGCGTCATCTCCCCGCACAGCATCAAGATGAGCGAGAACGGAATTATGCGGCGCACGTCGTACGCCGCGCGGCGGATGAGCTGGAACTCGCCGCGCGAGACTTTCGCCGCATATTCTCCCAGCATGGCGGCGTTGTTGATGTGTTTGACAGCGTAGACGGGCGGGGGTGGGGAGGTGGGGAAGATGAGGGAGAGGCCGAGTCGGCGGCGCAGGGGAAGGGCGGCGCGGTAGTTGTGGTAGACATTTTTGAGGCCGGTTTTGTAGAAGGAGAGGTAGGCTTTGCCGAGGGTGAAGTAGTATTTTGCCTTGTTGGCGGTGGGGTCCTTTGGAGGGAGGGAGAGGGGAGCGGGGAGGGTGGATGTCGATGCGTTGAGGGGGGAGGTTTTTGCGACGGGTGGCAGCGTGGTGGCCGTGGTGGAATCGGAGGTAGTAGGAGGTGGCTTTAGGGGCCCTGGTGTACTGGAGAAATGGGCGCTACCAGCTCCATTGTTGATGAGGAAGGGTACGAGGTATCTGTCTTGTATTCTTTGGCGGTCACGGATGTGTGTTGGGTGTGGTAGGCTATGAGGGGAGCGGAATCCCACAGGTAGGACAGATACAGTAGCACAAAGGCCACGGGTCGAGTTGGCTAACATTGCATGGAAGAAAAGCAAATGGAAAAGGAAAAGAAAAAGAAAAAGAAAGAAACCAAAGAGACAATGGTCATGGACCAAATAGTAGACTGAATGCTTAGGATTTGAATTGTTGAACAAAATCCTGAATCAAAAATTCTGCTTAGTAAGATATGCGGGTTTGATGCCAAGGCCAACAGGATATTTCGTATGAATGAAATCTCATTTTTGAACTATGAAACCTACGAAAAGCAAATAGAAGTCAAATGATCGACTAGGGGCTTCAGGGCGAGGGTGGGCAATTGGACAACCAAATAATAAACTAAACTTTGCTTCTCCAACGAGACGGAAGGCAGAAAAGATATTGCAGAACGGGAGTGAGAGGAGAACTACGCAGGTAACAAGAAATTTGTGGACAAAACAATTGCACGGGAGCCTAAAAGAATTTTAGAAAATTAAGAAGTAATTCGGTCGCCCATGTCATCACCGCCCATCTGTCTCCTTTCACAGCTTACCTCCCCTTCGCTAATGTCAAGTGCATCGCTGCCC
The DNA here is from genome assembly GCF_000150115.1 of Histoplasma capsulatum G186AR. NCBI lineage: Eukaryota > Fungi > Ascomycota > Eurotiomycetes > Onygenales > Ajellomycetaceae > Histoplasma > Histoplasma capsulatum. Next base: position 150,183 of record NW_025544804.1, read on the forward strand.
TGATAAGCGCAGCTCCCCCCATCCAACAAGACATCATCCGGTCGCCAGAATCATCGTCCGCATATATAACCCGCTAGTCGTTTCCCATCAAGGCACATCCCGGTATATTTGCTCGCCTTTGTTAGACATCCGAAAAGACAAATAACGTACCAAAAAATGCAGAAAGGAGTGGCAAAAGACGAGAGAAATACAAAAGAAGAAATATTCATTAATATCTCAGCTTTCTTAGTTCTCGATTTTCTGCTTTTTCGTATCAGAGAAAAAGAAAGAAAAAGGGAAAGGGAAAAGTTGGAAGAAAAGGTATGAAAAAAGGCAGACAATTAACCAGAAGGGACAAGCATCAAGTCAAGTACATTTGTGAAAGAGTCGAAAAGATAGATCCTTTAATGCTTCTCTGGCTTCTGAGCTTCAAGAGAAAATTCCTGGTCACTGGCGTCGAGTATATCGTATTCTTCATCTGTCAGGAAATCGTCTTCAGTCGAGTGCTCATCATCAAGAGTGAGGCTCTCGACATCATCCGGCAGATTGCGATTCTCAGGAAGTTCACTGGCCGGGAGAACTGTAGGAGAGGCTGATTTGTGGGTACTCGCGGAGGGTGATTCTGTCTCCAGTTTGGGGAATATCATTACGCTCTCAGACTGAGACTCTCCCTGAGAAGCTTCAGCATCACCGGCTTCTGTGCACGGTTCAACACTCGGTTCCGCTGTTTCGACAGAGAGCTGTTTGTTATTTTCGGTCTGCTCTGGAAGTGCCTCCGAATCCTCAACCGAATCTCGGACGTCCACATCACACCAAAGCTTGTGGCCAAAAGCAGCACCGTCAGGTGTCTTGAGACGCCAGTAAGAAATGGCCCGGCCTTCACGATAAGGGGTCTTTAGTTCAATAGTAAAATTAGCAGAGGCAAATGGGGGAACGGGTGTAGTAAGCTCTTGCGTTTCCATCGCGGATTCCAAATTGCTGAGACTCGATGGATGATTGGTGTCGATGTTGAACATGGTATCCCCTCCAACAAAGCGAACTCTGCATCCCTTTGGCCACGGGATGGGGCCTGGATTGTACAGAGTCCACGTTTGCGTGATTGTTTTGTTGGGGCCAAAGCGCGACCCATCAGGAATGGTGTCCCGAACGAAGAGAGCGTGGAGTTTGGAAGGTGTACAACCTGGCTCTGTTCTGATGTTCGTAGTTTCTCCTTGAACGCTTGGCTGTGCGATGTTGGAATCTGTATCACTGACGTTCTCATGGACTGCCTTCTCAGTCTGCACCTGAGTGGCAGCATTTGATTTCGAAGGCGCCACAGTCTCAGTTGAGGTTGATTTCGTACTTGGTCGATCACCAAGTGGAGCAGCACATTCCCCATAGATGCCAGTATCGCTGAAGGTAGTGACTGTGGCATTGCGAACAGGGGTTTTGAACTTGATTAAAGGATGCGTGCGGTTGTGGGTATTGTCAGGATGAGCTTCGCAATTTCCACAGAAATCAGTATCGTGGCAAACGGCACATTTATAACGAACTCCTTTGATATAAGCCGCCTTAGATGTCGCAGAGCAGAGAGGGCCATCACAGATAACGCCACAGTGGATCTGGAGATAACCATGCGGCTCCGGAATAGGAGTATAAAGCGGAGCAAAGCGGTGACCAGGGTGCAATTCGGTGGCGTTCCTGACACACTCTGAACAATAATCCCAGTCCGGACAGTTGAGACACTTATGCCGGACGCCTTTTATAGACTGCATGACATTAGCACAATCAAACTCAGATATCGGGGGTCATGGGAATCAGAAGCTGACCTCGTTGCATCCATCGCAGATTGCAGCGTGGTAACGACCACGTCCAGGCTGGCAAGTCGACATGACAAGACTCTTTGATTGGAACTCGCCATCTACTATAAGGGAGAAAGAATGCCCAGGATGATGACCATGTCTGTCCGCGAGAAGACAAGTGAAGCACAGGTCATAGTCTCCGCAATCCTGGCAGTTAACGAGTTCTTTCTCGTTGAAGCCTTCATTAATAGAAACATCAGCAAAACGCCCAAGTATATCCAACGATCGAGAAAGAATATGTGTAACATACATCTGAAACAAGCATTGCAGGTCCGTTCTCCAGCCTTTGTATCCTCAATTTCTATAGGAGTGGTATGCTCTCTAGTGCTGCTGAGCTCCACTTGAGGTTCTGGCTCGGGGATTTTCCTTGGAGCAATGGTCTCCGTAATGTTGTACTTAATTCTACCGTCGCTGACAGTGCGCTTGATCAACCAATGCCCTTCACCGGGACAGAGGACACCTGCATCGATGCATTTCTGGCACAGATCATAATCACCATCATCACAAATACTGCAATGGTAATGGGCATCGGGAACACCGGTGCCGCAGTGATTACAGTCAATGCAAATTGGGGATGGCGGAACGAAATTAGGGCCACCAGCACACATAACTGCAGGTGCTGACGCAGGATTCGATTTCGCGAGCTCCATGCCTTGCTGAGGTTCTGCCTGAGTAGATATCTTGTTGTCGTCCTCAGCTGGGTTCTCTGCTGGAACGTTCGGGAACATGGAGGCTTTCAAGGGAGGCGGTGCAGGAGCTGCAGAGGTAGAATGATCAACTTGATTGACCAACCCGTCGATGGGGACACGTAGAACCGTGTCGAGGTAGCTGCATCGCTGCTGGGGCTGTTCTTGCTGGACATCTGTGCTTTCGGGAGGTGGGGATGGCAGCCTGTTGTCAGGCTCAGGCTCAGGCTCATGATTTTGAACCCGAGTTACCTTGATTTGAAGCTTCAATTTGGCCTTCGCAGCACGATAGAGTTGCTTGTATACAGAAATATTCTCGCTGTCGAGGACCACATAGGAGCCAGCACTGTCGGAATAACGTTCGAGTGTGATATTGGCGTCATCAGGGATACTTAGAAATTGGCGAATCTGCAGGATTTCGAGTCCAACTTTAGCCATAAATTCAACAAGAGAAAATAAAATCGTCCTCGAGGATCCTAGGAATCCAGGACATGCCCGATACACGTAAATGCAGAACAGAACCATTACCGTTTAGAACGAAATGACAAAGACGAAAGGCGGAGAAAAAGGACCATTTGCATACCTTCTGTGGCAGGGAGTAGGCACCAAGCTCTCGCAAGGGTAGCTTGAAGCGTCGATTGTAGCCCTCGAAGAGGGTTTTGATAGAAATTGGAGTGTCGGGGCCAACAAGAGTAGGCTGAGGAGGTTGGAATGGAGCAGCCATGGTTTATGACCTATGGAGATCGATGAAGCTGGGTGGGAGGTGTTGATGATAGGAACTTCAAATCCGGGGAAAGCTGCTGATGACGGAATGGATAGATCGCCAAGTGACGAAGTAAAACGCAAAAACAACAAACACAGTGGACAAGTGGACCGAACAGGGTCAAGAGGCAGACTACATAAGAAGCAGGGAGAGAGGGTAGATGATGGAGGATGGAGGATGGGAGGTCAGCGAGATGAAGCTGATGGAGGTTGAGGTGAGGTTTGAGGTTTGAGGTTGAGCAAGGCGAGGCCAGCGAGGTGAGGTGAGGTGAGGTGAGGAGTTGCCAGTTGCCTTGCAAGACCCGGCAATTGGCTGCTTGGCGGCAGCTCCATCTTGCAGCAGAGTACGTATTCGGTACGTATTGGTATTTTTGCGTATTCTACTACCCAGTATTACGCGGTCTCGCCCGCCTGGACACCATGCTTCTGCCTGTGTCCGCCCTAGTTTCCATGGCGGTATGGTAAAATACGGTCTCCAGCCAACCAGGAGGCGCTTGCCTCAGCGCTGTATGATATCATTTGTGACCGTGTCCCATCATAGGGAGCGAGCCACCAGGCTCTGGCTGTTCGCAAGCCGGTGCATCCATGGATCCTCACCGCCTACCCAGGTGGATGCGGCGGAAGATTGCTCACATGACGTTGTTCTACGCCGTAAAGTCCACGGGTAGTCACGCCATACAACCCGGTTACACAGATTCGTGACAGGCAGACATCTCTACGAAACTCTCCATGATTAAATGGAATACTCATGTCAAGCGGGGCCACGCTATGCTCTCACTGCTTACGCGGTATGTATCGTACGACACTGCGACCAAGCTTCTCAAACTGCTCATTCAACCAGGCCTCAAGCCTGATTTGAAGTATTTATTCTCGTCAGACCTGTTCGCAGCTCACCCATCTCTCCCAGTGCGGATAATCCTACCTGACTGGGAACAAGAAGATGGGCCGATGAAGGCTCTGGGTCTGGGAACAATTACTAATGACTTGCAATTCTCAGAAGTAACGGGCACAAACAGGAAACGGATCCATCGGGTTCTTTTCCCTCCCCTTTCCGCCTTCCGCCAGGCTCGATAACTGGGCAAAAGGGCTTGAAAAGAATAAACATGTTAGAATCTCATAAATATATACTCTGGATAAAAACCTTTTCCGTCCCGTTTGGCCCCCACAACTCCGAAGCATCATGTTTTTTGAACTCTCTTCTTCCAAATGGTCTCCTGAACGAATTCATCCTGTTTCCCAAGCATCCTCTTATCAGGGACTGTGAATGCCGAACATTCTCGGTGTGTTCTCTTTCAATCCATTCATCTGTACCGCTGAGAAGGGCTAGAGATGGAATTTTCTGCACCCTGAATATCCTTTGGTTATTCTTATTCATCAATGCTTTTTATCCAATCAGTACGTGTAACTAGTAACTATGCGAAGTTGCATGTTAACCTTCCTCTCTGGGTGATCTTGGCCTCAAGCAACATGAGATTGACGCTATCTCCATTGAGCTTTCAAAGATACATCACATAGCATGTATTTCAAAAGATAATCCCCTTCCGTTTGGAGCATTTTCTCTTCAGCTCCCAATCTTTCTATATATCTTGGGTATCACCGAGCTTAAACATCTCAACCATTTAAAATGAAGGAGAAGACTGGTATCAGAAACAAATTTCAACCATTAACGCTAGCACTCTTTCGGCCATCCCAATCCCAACAGCAGCGGTGGCTCTGGTATCGACAGGAAGCACAGCTCCTGTGATCCATCTGGCATGAGGGCCAGCGAAGAAGACTACTGCACCAGCAGCATCCCAACCGCTCCCCCCTGTACCAAGCAAGCTTCTTTTCCGCCTAGCCTCTCAAGCCTCCTCCGTCATCCCTCTCCCATACATCATGGGCGTATACAACATCTATATATATGTCAGCCGGATACCCAAGAATCACAAAACAATAAATGAAAAAAATATATATATAAGGCAAAAGAATAGAAAAACCTTGAAACCCCACTCCAGTCAAATGGAACGTACCCCAGGACAGACACAATTAACCTTAATTCCGTCCACCGCATGATGCGCAGCCATCGCTCTGGTCATATTAACCACCGCCCCTTTATCCATCGGATAGAGCAAATGCGGCATCCCACCCTTCAACCCAGCCACACTTCCCATATTCACAACATCCCCCTTGACTTCTTCCCCTTCATTCCTCCGCGTAGCCGGAACGGCGTACTCGATCATCTCGACGCCCCTGGACGCCCAGTCTAGATTGCGGTCTAGACATATGACGTAGCAACCGTCGTGGGCGAGAAGGGTGGAGATGGTCGCGTCCGTTGCCGATGCTGTCACCAAGGCACAGCAAGTTATGACCAGCCGGCGTTGGTGACGATGGAGGTCTTTGCCGGCTAGAGAGCGTGAAGGTGGGTCTGAAGATATTGTTGTAGTTTCTGCCATAGTTATTTATCCCTGGATACTACCTAGAGAGCAAGTGGAGGCACGGATTGGGACAGAAGTAAAAATGTGCGGAATTGAGCGACGGGTGGTGTGTGCAGGCGCCGCCCAATGTCAATGTTACTAGGTACGTAGCAGCTACCTTGCTGCCTCTAATAAATAAATAATTTCAAGTGTTTCTGAAGGGACTACTCGCATTTCATATTCGATAGTTATTTGAACGTGTCTAGAGGTCAGAATGTGAATCTGAGCTGAACGTTACTCGGCAATGGGCAGTTTATTACATAGCGGAAAGGCAATTTCGGTATTCGGCATAGCATAACCCTTAACAGTGACTAGTGCTAAGTAGTTTCACAGGATATTTACATTCGTACTTGTATGTCATAAATCGGGGAACAGTCATAGAACTTCTTCAGGCAGTCTGGGCTTGAACATGTTATGTATTAACTAATTGGCAGTGATCAGTAAAGTTGCAATGATCAGGGGCTGAATGGGGTTTCGAGGCGGTCTCCTATACCATACACAACCTCGCATTCTTCGTTTTTGCCCAACCCCCACGACTCCATTGACCTCACTCACGCCTCTGCCCCTTCAGACGCAGAAATCCTCGCCCTCTTTTCTGCTCTGTCTCCCTCCGCATCTATCCAGCCGCCATGGTTCGCCCTTGTCTGGCCATTGCCATTCTCTTCCGCTTTCACCCTCCTAACTACCTCCTTCCCGAACTTCACCACACCCCGATTCCTATGTCTCCATGACGCCTCTCCAAAAAAGACACTCCGAAACTCCCGATCTCTCTCAAACCTCCGTCTGGCATCATGGTCAAGAAGCATCATGCCATCGTAGCACTGAGCCCCGCTAGTCTCCATACGACGCTTATTCGCCATAACTTTTCTTTTCCATTTCCGTGCCTGGTCTCCCGTCGTTTTCCAGAGGGAGTATATGTCAGGGCGCCTATAGGTTCTGCTGGACCCTGCTGCACGGCATAGATTGATGAGATCCAGGGAATAGGGTAAGTAATTCTCCCCGCCGGGGAGTTTACGGAGAGTGTTTATTTCGTCCGCCGTGTAGATGTTCAGAGAATTTTCGATAGCTTCACGGATGGAGAGGGTCAGAGCGTAGATGTCCAGCTTGGGGCTGATGACTCCAGAGGAGCAAGGGTCGACGGCTTCCTAATTGCGTGAGAAATTCAGGTTAGATCACTTTTATCTTCTCTTTGCTTCAATCTGCTGGATTATTATTATAGCTCCTATTTTACCGGGGGTAAAAATCCTGCTGTTCCTTCCATGACATAGGCTTTTTTATATGACCGAACATCATCATTAGGGATGCTGTAGGCCAGTCCTAGGAACATGTTAACCAGCCAAGCAATAATACAGTGAGGGGCTGTACTCACCGAAATCTCCGAGATAACAGGATGGGTAAAGCTCATCACTTTCTGGCGGCGGCGTTGTACCTAGGAAAACTGAAACAGCCAATGGATTTTCTTAGCCGGGAGGTATGTTGAGAAAGAAGAACGGATACTTAGGTCTCGCGTCTCAGTGACAGAGAGATGGTATTACTTACTGTTTGCTGGCTTTACGTCCTTGTGTATGATTTCCTCCCAGTCAGGCTTTCGCTGGGGGCCAGCATGGCCATGTGCACAGTATAGTAGAGCAGTCGCAATTTCATGAAACACGTGCCATAGAAACGCTTCGGGGAACAGGAGCCTTAGTCGGTCAGACAAGTGTTAGATGCCTCCATATACCTCTTGAGAAGAAAAGGCAAGAAAGACATTGGCGATAAGGGTCACAACCGGCCAACACAGGAGAAAAAGCTTTCCGACAAAACAAAATGGTAAACTAAAAATGAGATAATGAGAAAACGCTGCCTACTTATATTGCATGTAATGGGTATAAAGTCTAGCTAATGACCCCCCCTCATAATACGCATAAAGGATGCGAAAAGAATGGCCGTGCGCGATCGACTTAAGGGGTTGCGGATTGAGGTCAATCCAATCATACACCCTGACAACATTTGGGCACCCGACGGCGTTCAGTCTCCGTGTTAGGTTTCCCTCCGAACAATAATCATCCCAGAACTCGTCATTCTGGGTGTCCTTGACTGCGAACAAGATAGGGTCCTAGGGCGGGATATTATCTGTCAATCACTCCGTAGAAATTTGCTCCACACGTCAATCATAGTAGGTTCCGTTCTGAGACTTAGACAAACCGCAAAAAGGGAGAGTAAAGTGCAAATATTAGAGGGGGAGAAAGATGGCAAATAAACAAAAAAAGAAGAAGGAATGACGAGAAGCAGGATAAAAAAAGAAAAGAAAACCCACCCTATCACCAAACGGGTACCATTTCCAGCACTGTACATATCCAAACCCGCCTCTTCCCAGCTCCCCCAAATAAATCCACTGATTCTCCTCACTCGCAGGTCCTTGATACTTCCACCGTAGGTCACGCCCGTACTCATCCTCCTCGTACTCGTCAGTATACTCCTCATCCTCCGTCATCTCCACAAAGTTTCTAAGCTGCTTCCTAAGCTCATCCGCGTATTCCCACTCGCTGTCAGGGCCGAGGTCGTCTTTGGCTAATTCCTCCTCGTAATATCTGATGGCATCGGGCCCTGGTATCCCAGCCCATTCATTGCCAGGTTTGTATACCTCTTGGAAGCGGTGGCGGAAGCCGGGTGGGATTTGGCGATGCTGATGCTGACGCTGAGGTTCACCCTTCCTGGTTTGTTGGTTTGGCTGATTGGCTCGCCTTCGCTTGGAGAGCAGGGGAATGAACTGGCATTGTCTTGGAGGGAAGAGGGGGTTAAACTCATCTTTCGAAGTTTTTGGACCACCTCCCATGTCAAATGGAGGCCCCTGGAAAGGCTCCCAGTTCGGATTTTCTGTCACATTCATGTCCTTCCGATTGGACTGTGGATTCTGGCAGATTAAGTCCGGATCAAAACTCGATGGTTTGTTTGGTTCCCTTTCTTCTCTCGATTTGAGTGGCCGTCTAACCTTCGTTGCTTTCCTATCTACTTGGAGAGATTTCGTTTCGGTACTCCCTAGTTATGTGCTGTGAAGAGACGGAGGATGCAAATTGAGCGAGTGCGAGCGGTAGAGTCCTGACATTAACATATTAAATGAAAATAGGCCACATTCTAATATATAGCGGACTATATTTTTTCTTTAAAAAAAAAGTTATTGAGTACAAAAGGGTAACGAGGGCTGTGAGAGGGTAGAATTAAAATAGAAATGCCATTGTTCAATGAAAATGCAACAAAGCTGTTTTTTAATCAAAGAAAACGAATGACAAATGCAGCTAAATCAGGAGTATTCTGGGGCATTCGAGATTGCAAAGAAAGAGACCCCGAAAAAGAAGGTATAAAATGCATTTTGATTGCAGGGGAAAGCAACATAGTACATACACAAGGAAAAAAAATTGTAAACAAGGACATAGATGGGCGTAAGAACTGCGTGGACTGTTATTAACGGAATGGACACACCGAACAGCATTATGCCGCTGCCCCAGCCGCGGAACTTCTCTTAGCACGCTTCGGGGCATCTTCCTTTTTCTTCCTCGAGCGGCCACCACTGCCACCTTTGGGTCGATAGCCTCCATCCTCGTCTCGTTTTCGCTTTCCGCGAGCCCCGCCGCCTGACCCTCCCCCTCCTCCACCACCCAACGGAGTGTCAATCAATATACCATCTTCGTCGTATACATCTTCTTCCTTTCGCGTGTGGGTACTCGCTCGCTTCGAACTACGCGGATTGTTAGAACGGGGAGGAGGCTTTTCGGATGCTGCATCGGCATCTTGCAGAAAGACTTGCGGTTGATGTTTCCTCAACCAATTTATCACGGAAACTGGATTCCGGACAGCAGCTTCTCTATCCCTACTCGCAGCTGAAACTGATTTCCCTGTTGGTCTGGGTTCCCCAGATGTAGCGGCATCAAGCGCTGCGGAATATTCAATTTCATGTTCTGGACTTAGAAAACCAAGATTTGAATCCACTTCGCATTCCATAGCGGGTCGACTCGATGTCGTATGTGGAACCTTTAGTAGCGAAGAATAATGCACCGCGGGAGCGAAGTTCTCACTCTGGAGGAGAGACTCTTCCAGGCGACGGCATTGGTCGGGCTTGATTTCTCCAGCCAACAACCTCGCTTTCGCGACTCGCAGTGCCTCGCGAGCAGTTTCTATATCATAGGACTCTTGTTGGTAGTGCTCAGGATCCGGAGAGCCTACTCTCGGTAACTTGGAGCCTGGAAGGTCAAGGTTATATCGGAGCTTGGGGGGAACACGTATACTGCTGTTGAGTTCTAAGAGTGCTTCGAGGAGTTGACTATAAGTCGAATTGAGTTAGTAGAGCATTCTAACTTTTAAGGGGTTTGATATCGTGGGATCGCGTACTCATTCTGTTCTTTTAGTCGCTTGGAGAGGTCACGAATCCTCAGTTCTTCCTTGAACAAAGCATTGCTTTTTTTCATAGCATGTTCAAAAGTGATCTTTTGCTTCGCATATTTTCTCCTATGTAATACAGTCAGTTGACGCGGGTTAATCTGAACATATGGCGAACTGACTTGAAAGACTTGTACGTGGTCTGCTGTGCTAGAGGCGGCGCATCGGGCAAGCTCCTATCTGGCGAAGGAGAGGCAGGCTCAGGAGACGCCATAGCAAAGGTTGATGTTGTTGCGCAATGGGAGACAGAGAGAGATTAGTTCGACGGAGGGTCAGGTTGAGCGCGGATGTAAAAATAACAATGCTAGAGATGATGCCGGTTGGTGGCTACTTGTCTGGTTTTACCTTCACGCTTGGGAGCCGACGGGTGCTGGAAGCCTGCATGTCAGGTCACTACGGCACACCGTAAAATTTTCTTTACCAAAAAATTTAGAACTTGTAATATACACCTTGTGCGCAATCCATTGCTTGATTATTCTCATTTATCCCCTCATGTATTGAGGATTTCCAAGTAACTGTGAGTGCCTGAACCATAGCCATTATTTTATTGTTGCTGTACATTGTCTACTCTCAACTTTCACGGAATGTCTAGTCCCAAGGAGGCCACTCCCTCAGACTCTCCACCTACGACTCGTAAACGCAAGTTAGACCAAGTCCCAGCTCTCGAAATTGATTTATCTGCACCAGAACCTCCGTCGAAGAAGGCACTTCGAAAAGCAAAAAAGAAGTCAGCAGCATCACAAATCTCTGATCCCTCTGCCCAAACCTCAACAATAAACCCAACTTCAAAACCCCAGGCTGCGGAACAAGCAGAAAAGCCCTCGAAAAGGTCTGATTACGGAGTCTGGGTCGGCAATCTGCCCTTTGTCGTGAAGAAGGACGACATAAGGGCATTCTTTACCAGTTCAGGGACTTTGAAAAGCAGCGATATCACACGGATACACCTGCCAGAAGGTCCAAAGCAAAATGGCAAGGCTCAAAACAAGGGATTCGCCTACGTCGATTTCACCAGCAATGAGGCAATGGAGACCGCAATTGCGATGAGTGAGCAGCTAATTAATGGTCGTCGGGCATTGATTAAGAATGCAAAAAGCTTTGTGGGCAGGCCTGATAAGCCAAATGACGAGGCTACCAGTAATAAGGCTTCCAAACTCTCCGCTCATGCTCCCTCCCGGCGAGTGTTTGTCGGTAATCTTGGGTTTGACGTGACAAAGGAGATTTTGGAAGAGCATTTCAAGCCGTGTGGAGTTATAGAGCATATACAACTTGCGACATTTCAGGATAGTGGCAAGTGCAAGGGCTACGCTTGGATTGAGTTTGAGGGTATTGACGCGGCAGAGGTTGCGATGAGAGGATTTGTCAATGTCCCGGAGAAAGATGAAGATGGCGATGATGATAGTGAGAAGGACATGGATGGCTCAAATGCAGATGCTGCGTCCAGTAGCGAGGAATCGAAGAGCACCCGAACCAAGGAGAAAAAGAAGAAAAAACTAAAGATGAAAAGGGTATGGGTTAATAAAATTATGGGCCGCTCGCTACGGATGGAGTTTGCGGAAGACAAGGCAACCCGGTATAAAAAACGGTTTGGAAAGGATGGGACGTCAAAGGATAAGTTTGGTACGGAGCCGGAAAGAGGTGACGGGCAGGTCGGGGGCAATGACATAGAAGCTCTTGCAATTGAAGAAGTGTCAGAAGGGGATGACAGGTCGTTCCAAAAACCGAAAGCTGGAAAGAGGCAGCGGCCTTCGAAGAAGGGGGAACCAGGCAGCGGGGGTCGGTATGGGCAAGATGTGGTCCACAGGCTTCGTGGAGCTATTGTCGAATCTCAGGGAAAGAAGACGACGTTTGGTTGAGTTTCCCGTTTTGCTTTTGGATACATATCTTTCATCTATCTATGCGCTACATGTCCATCTCAGCATCATGCCACCACATGTAAGGAAGCCTTTCTGTTGCTGCGTGTATATACTAGTATTTCTTTGTAGCAGGATACCGATCCTCCCGGAGTAGATGACATTTTTAGTTAGATAATCAGTCGTCAGATCGACACACGCGAAAAATACAAGCATGCGCCATACCCGCGCTTGACATTTTCGGCTGCTGGCTTTTTCCCTAGGAGAACATGTGCATGATGCAGCAATTGATGCGAACCATGTTCCTAAACATTTGCAACAATGGATTTGCACCACAGAAGCCGGAGAGAAGAAAGGGCTCAACAAGGAACAGGACATGTGCTGGAAATAGGCAAAATTCGTCTCCTTGAAAACCATACAAAGCCCTTTCAGCAGCATAGTACTAGCACTAGTAGCTATCTATCCTTTTTAAGTTCGTTGCTGTCCTTGTTTCCCTCTATTTTTATTTGCCTTTGCCACATTTTCTTCTTGCGATGGTTCAGCCAGGGTTAGGTAAACACCCACGCTAGCTCCATTAGGACTAGTCACCTCCATCGCCAAGCCCGTGATGTTTTTGAGATCAACCTGAGCAAGACCAAGGAGCGCAATAAATGACGACGACGACGACAACGAGAGCGTGAGAGAAGAAAGAGAAGAAGAGAAGACGACGACGACGAAGAATAAGAATATAAGAACAGGAGGAGGAGGAGGAGAAGAAGAAGAGACCCTGACGACGACAACGACGACAACAACAACCACCTCCGCAACAGTTAAACTTTACGTCTTTGCAGTCTCACTGGTTGCCTCTGCTTTTTGCATATCTCGGCCCATCAGCAGACATTCAGCGCCTCTCACCTTCATCAACTACCACCTCTGAACTCCTCTCGCCTCTCAAATCCACACATATCTCCCTCCAACATAGTCAGTGTCTGAGATATCTTTTCCGCCGGGGGAAGCACAAGGATTTGTTTTGGTGACCTTTGACTGTCTCTCCAGATGGCTCCCCATCCCCGAAGTCGTATTGTTAGCCGGAGGAGGACAGAGGACGAAGGCGATGAAAACGGCTCCATGAACGGGGACTTCGAGGACGACTCTCTGAGTGAGGGTACTATTTCACCACACGAGGATGATGATGCCGATGAAGAAGGGAGCGATTTTAGTGAAAAAGACACAGCATCTGGGACGGAGGAACTACCGGCAACAAACGGACGGCCGCAGGTTACTGATCGTCTCGGGAGTGATGATGCTCAACAGGGAGGCAAATCCGCGCCGGCTGTCCGACGACTCTTCGGAGCAACAGTGTCGGATACTGAGGTTATGCTGAACGGGCTGAGGTTGTCCGATGGCGAGGGAGGCGTCGAGGAAATCCATTTTGATGACATGAAGGAAGGGCTGGATAGTTCTATCGCCACCCCGAAATCCGCAAACAACAAGGGGCATAGGGGAGAGACATTTGCGGAGAGAAAGCGGCGTGAACTTGAGAAATACATCAAGGAAAGGGATTCTAATCCAGCCTTCGTACCTACTCGGGGTGGTTTCTTCCTTCATGACAAGCGGAATGCTGATTCCCCGCCAAATGGCTATCGTTCACCACATAATACGAACGGCAATAGCAAACTGAAGACTCGCCCTTATGGTCTCATTGTCGATAGCAACGCTGCAAGGTTAGTATAGCACTTGTTCCTAATATTTAGTATTTTTGCTCTTTGCCGTTGCTTGCATTTATATTGGAATCGGTGACTGATTCTAACCCCTGGTCGTTCAGACGCCCTGCTCCGAAACCGGACGTAACTGTTGGACAGTGGGCGCACGATCTACACGATTCTATTGTTCAAGATACTCGCCCAGTACCATCCACTTCGGCCACCATATCCAATACCACTTCCCTCTCTAATCCCCAGAGACCTGTCCCCACTGCTCCCCGATCATCTCCTCCAAACCGATCCTTCTCCAGCTCTGTCCTGGTAGGCAATGTCCCTGTCATCGTTTTTCTCCCCGGTATGAAGGCGCCTATCCCTTACTCCGCCGTACCTAAGAAACAACACACCCGCCTTCCCCAACATCGGCCGCCTCTTCGTCGTGATAAACCTGTTAGAATATCTTTACCAGGGCAGCCGCCCCGATACATTTTCCCCGCCACAGAGCGGTCATTTATCTTTATACCGAGGGCGCTAAGACCAAATCAGCAATACCGTCAACGAGGCCGTGGTGGCTTCTACGGCGGTGGTGGCAGGAGAACGAGTCTTTACGGAGGGAGCATATATACACCAAGTGTAGCCATGAGCCGCAAATCATCAGTTGGTAGGGTGCCTGATATAGTCCATTCGCCTGCGGGTTCTGTGGTTTCCCGTGTTGGCACTATGCCTGGTGAAGGTGCGAAACCGGTAGTACGACTACCACCTTCAATTAGACCTCCCGTTGGACCCGGTTTTGTTCAACCTTATGGACTTGGCCCGCAAATGCATGCCGCTCATCCCCCTCCATACACGATGCCTCCACCTCCTGAATACCGTGAAAACCAGCCGACACCCAACATCCCGATGCATCAGCCACGACCACAGAAAACGGTTTCTGTTGCGGATATCGAATCCCCGGTTACATACCAATTTAATCCCCCTCAAACGCAACAGGAACAACCATTCCATCATCAAGTTCCACAACCCGTCAACGGAGGTTTCATGCCTGATTCCACCATGTATGCTCTCCATGCACGTCATACCTCACATGTTTCCCAGGCCTCTGCAACCCCTTTATCCCAGATCCCCGAGCGTGCCATCCACGCTCAACCTTTCCAGCCATATCCTTACCAACAACCCCAACCATATTATACGGAACCAGGTTATCAACCTGCGCCTGTATTCTATCCCGCAACAAACCCGGAGTATCCAACCTACAACGCATCCGCTCAGCCTAGCCACCCACCAGTCTATGCCACCCAAGGACAACAAATGCCTTATTCCATGCCCCCTCACCAACCTCCAGCTAGCGACCAAGTGCAAACTCGATCCGGCACAGTTGCGCATGAGTCAAACGGCACGGTATATTACTACGATACTTCACAGTTGGCGGGTCCCACATACCCACAGCAGCCGAACGCACCATATCCTGCGGCATCTCAGAGAGCGCCGCAGGGAGGTGTTGTTGGTATGGGCGGTATGATAACACCACCGGGAACAACCTACTATTATCCTCAACCTCAAAATGGAACGGTATACTATGCATGAAAATCCCTTGGTTCTGCCATGAATATTATACGTCATGTCCTTTTTTTCCGTTTTCTTTCCTCCTTTCTTGTCTTTATGCTCCGCTTTTATTTTCTTCACGCCCACTCCTCCTTCCACTTCTTGCTTCCCCGGTTTCTATTTATCATTTGGCCATTTTCGGGAATCCATTTATCATCAACTATATCTTTTCGCACATTTTTGGCGCCCCTTCTAAAATTTTAGTTTGCTGCTGGTGTCCAGTTGCTTTCTCTTCGCTGGTTGGTTGATTTCCAATGCGAGCTCCTTATTTGTGTCTGCGGTTTAGATTACGTTCCTCATGCATTCTTAGCGGCTTGCTTCTTCCCTTCCGTTTTATTTTATTTTATTTTTTTTTTCATTGTCTTTCAAACTCGGTCAAACCTTTTGTTTTATTATTCTTCCATTTTTATCCCCTTCTTAAGCCATGGCCCTGGGAATTATATATTTTCGACTTATTTTTACGGTATAGCATAGCTTTAGTTGCGCGACCCCATTTTGCCCTTCTTAGCCAGCTTTTGGACTTGCTTCGTCTCAAGCTTCGTCTTCATATGCTGGATTTAGCTGTGTTTCTTCCATCTTTTCTTCCCTAGTTAATCCTTCTTTCAGGCGCCCTGCTTTCCTCATCATTCTCGCTCCCTCCCCGACCGACTGCCCCCCCGATCGAGTAAATGTTTTCCAAAGCATCCCGAACGAAGGAAAAGAAAAAAGAAAAAAAGCCGCCTACTGAGTTAATCTTCTGTCGATTCTATTATGTTCTTTCTTTTTTGCTTTGTCCACTATTCTTATTCACCTACTCCGTTATTCGATGACCTAGCAACTATCATAGCACCCTTACATATCTCCACAGACGCGGATGGTTCCCTGCCTCTCCACGATTTGCCATATTATGTATATTCAAAACTCGACTGGTACTTGATACATCCATTCCCGCTTTCTCCCGGCTTGTGAAACCGCTCTCCCATTTATCTAAGATGCCAAAATCCCGCTTGATATCCCCGTCCGTCCAAAAGCCCATTTGCCTTGATGTTTTGTTCTCCTCTACTCAATGCAATTTCCTCTCTCGTTGCGCCCTGTTTTTCATTTAGGTTGTGTCATGTTTATTTATTCAGTTTGTCGTTTTACTCTGCCACTATTTTCACTTTTCGATATGCGTGACAAGTGTGCTTCGTTTCTAATTCGCTATTCATTTCTACAATGCCTTGTATGTGATTTCCTGACTTTTCTTATCCTCATGTTTCTTTCTTCCTCATTTCACCAGCGTCAAAATTTTTTAGTTTTAAACTTTCAAACTTAGGACGCAAAGCAAAAAGCAAGCAAAAGATATTTGTTTGGTTCTTTTTCATTTTCATTTTTTTCATTTTTGCTTGTTTTTGATCTTTCCCTATCCTGCTTTTCTCCATCCTTCCCCCCCTTCGCTATGTTCATTTGCTTGTTATCATTCTTATCTATTATTTATATATTATCATGGTGGAAATGAAATAAGTAAGCTATGTGCGGCATATCATTTTCCTTTTTATCTTTAGTCTTGATATTTTTCTCTAGTTTTGCTTGTACTCCCCCACTTCGTCGCTTTCTCCCTTCTCATCCCTAGCTACGCCCATAGAGATGTATTTCCGGCGCCCATTTCTATCAATTATCCGGATACTTCAAACGATGGAGATAAGCCTCTTTCATCCGTTTATCGAAATTGCCTTAGTAGCTTCCATAAATTAGACAATTTAAACCGTACGTGCGGAAATAAATATGTTCATGAACTCCGGCCCTTCTCCCTAACCAGGAAGGCTAAAAACAAATAGGATGAACAGAGACTTAGTCTTGTACTTGATAATGAACTAACTATCTATATACGTCTTCTGGGTCCAGAGACTTCTAGCCATCAGTTTATGGGTCGCTGCCACGCGAACTTAAGACTTCAGAAATTAATGCTTCGCCTTACTATATAAAAACATTTTAGTTAATAAATGTATATCATTCGGACGTCTGAGATATGATTTCTCTCTTTTAAACTTACATAGCTACGATGGAATAGGGGGCAATGGAAGTAAGCCTTCAATCACATGATTTGATAGTTGAAGCTTTTGCCGCAAAAAAAAGACCTCCGCAAGTACTCTATCCACCCACGAAAATATCCCAACTTTGATTAGGATCCCTACGTGAGGCTAAGGATCCATTACTACTCGAGCTAGCTCATTGGTGCTGGAAACGACTTATTGGATAAAAAAATATTTCCCCCTCAACCGGGCAAGACGGATAGATCAAGCAAGGAGAAGGAGGACGGAAAATGGCAATTAGCATCCTGCCGCCGTCCATGGAGGAGGAAGCATTCAGCTCCTCAGACGATGAGTCAAGAGATTCTGAAGGCGACATTGATATGTCTGGAGGCCATTCGCGACCTGCAAAGCGTCTCCGCCTCTCCAAGGGCGGAATAGTAACTCCAGGAGAAGTTGTAACGGACGATCCGCAATGGATGCGGTACGCCCCATTTTCTACCTTTCATCACTAGGATCTATTTTATATAATGCCTATTTGGAAACACAAGACGTTGAACTGACGACATACCCATCCAAATCCAGAGGTCACGGCACCTTCACCCGAGCCGCTCACCACCCCCACCACACCACCCCCAACAACCCCGCTACAACCCCGAATACAATCATAGCCACCGTCGCCGGCACCGTTCAAAAAACCAACAAGCTGCTCTCCGTCCAACCGCTCCGAGCCCGCTACACACCCGAAATCGGCGACCTAGTCGTCGGCCGCATCGTCGAAGTGCAATCGCGACGGTGGAAAGTAGACGTCGCGGCCCCCTTGCTCGCCCAGCTCCCGCTATCCGCCATAAACCTCCCCGGCGGCATATTGCGCAAGCGCACGACGGCCGATGAGCTGCAGATCCGCTCCTTTTTCAACGAGGGCGATCTGCTTGTTGCGGAGGTGCAGGCCGTGCATCAGGATGGGGCTGCGTCGTTGCATACACGCTCGTTGAAGTATGGCAAATTGCGCAACGGTGTGTTTTTGGCAGTGGGTGGGATTAGTGTGGCTGGTGGAGTTGTTAGGGGGAGTGGGGTTGTCAGGTCCCGGAGGCAAGTGTGGACGTTCACTGCGTCGCATGGCGCGGGGGAGATTGATGTTATATTGGGTGTTAATGGATATATATGGATTGCGAAACATGTTGGAGATGGGGATCTAGGTGGTACTGCTGCTGGAGATGTGTCTATTACGCGCATGGAGGAGATGGTCAGTAGTGCCATTTACTCGAGCCAGAACGATGAAATCGGGCCTGCAACGAGGAGGGAGATTGCAAGGCTTTGCGGGTGCATTCGGGTGCTTGTAGAAGGGGGAGTTAAGGTTGATGAGGATACGGTTATGAAAGCATATTCTGCGAGTTTGGACATTGAATTGGAGATAGGTGACGAGGAGGAAGATAGAGAAAGGAGGGAGGGAAGGGATTACCTAGGTGGTGAGAATGCGAGGAGAGTTGTGAATGCTGCATTGGGACGATGATAGTTTGCACTTCATCTGACATACAGATCCAATCAAAGCGAAGTCAAGCATATACATATCCAAATGAGAGCATGAGCCCATTTATCTATCCTTCGGGCGTTAATTTTCATTTTTTCCCTTAGTAGTTTATAGAAATCACATTATCCATGTAAAAAAGAAAAAAACAACAGATGGATATCAACTAAGACACGTACACAATGGTATATCAAAAAAAAGAAAGAAAAATCTACGGCTGGATCACCGGACAACAAGCTAGCTACTTGGACAGCTCAATCTGTAGACATCTATTCCGATAAAATGACATGGCGTTCTACAACTTGAACACTGGAACAATTCCCGTCCACTCCCCCCTTGCCCTCTCTTCCCAATACCCATCCTTCCCCGTCCTTATCTTCCAGACTGTCTCATCTTCAGCAGAAGACACACCACCCTCCCCCACAACCTTCACGAACCACCTAGGTCTCCATTGTTCCCCTCTTTCCTCCATCTCCCTCCGCCTTTCTCGCTGCCTTTCCTCCAACTCCGCTTTGAGCTGTTCCGCGCGGTCTACACTGCCCTCCTCCAGCGCGAGCTGGTCCGGCCGTAACCGACTATCCGTAACGGGGACCTTCCCTTTCTCAATATCAGTGATTTCATTCAGCGATGCAGCGAAGGTTGTGTATCCATAATTCTTCGTGGGTTTATCGACAAGCGACCCGGCTGCCCAGATGGTCTTGTTGGTCTCCATACCGTGTTCAGTCAGCTGGAGGGAGGTAGTCCAGGCCCCTTGGAGGCCCAGGGGCAGTTCTTCGCCGTGGGTATCAAAGGCTTTAACGGAAACTTCTTCGCTGCGGCCTGAGAACATGCCGCCAGCTTTGAAGGTGGCGATTGTCTTTTGGCCAGTGGTTTCATTCAGAACGCACATTTGGCCGACGGGTTCAACATATTTTTCACCTGCGATGATGTTACGAAGGAAGCATGTCGCAGGGGACCAGCTGAAATGTTCACCGTTCGAGTGTAGGGTGAGGCGGGCCTTTCCGTCTGTGATTATCTCAGCCGACTTGCCCCAAAATTTCTGCGTGGGTTTGGGCGATTGGGAAAAGCTCCAATCTTTGGAGTCTGCTTGGTAAGCTAGTTGAACGGGCCGGTGGGAGACTTTTTCGGCAATGAAACGGAAGCCACGGTCCTCGCGGATGAGTTCAAAGGTTTCGCCTAGCATGGGATTGAAAGGCTTGCGGATAGCACGTTCCTTGACCCGTCCATTGGAAAGCGGCGAGAGGGCAAATGCCGTGACGTAAATCAGACGTTCCAGGCCATCCGTGGCGCTCGCAGCATTGTCGAGGAGCTGGGAATATTCCAATTGTTCGGCTGCACGCTGAAGGAGGGATAATGGT
The DNA here is from genome assembly GCF_000150115.1 of Histoplasma capsulatum G186AR. Lineage (NCBI taxonomy): Eukaryota > Fungi > Ascomycota > Eurotiomycetes > Onygenales > Ajellomycetaceae > Histoplasma > Histoplasma capsulatum. Next base: position 170,322 of record NW_025544804.1, read on the forward strand.
TCGTTGGCAGATACCGGCATGGAAATAGTCGACAAATCTTTGCCCACGTTCTTGCGAAGAAAGCTTATCAAGCTAGGTGGTGGCATGGTCGGAGGCGGTATTTTGGTTCTCCGTATGACTTTATGATTAAGGGGCAGTGGGCCCAGTGATCTAGGTTTGGCTGGGAATAGAGATGAAGAATTATCCAGTCTGAACGGTTTGCTCATAAAGGTGTCAGCTTCGTCCACCTCGCTACCAGAGAGTGACTCTTCGTCTCCATCAGCAGTCACGGGAGATTCACTCCTTTCATACTCATCGTCACTGTCTCGTTGGATGGTAAGCAGTGGAGAGGCATTTCCATCTGTCGCATCGAAAAATTCCTGTGATGCCTCAGAATCGAAACTTGCGCGGGGTTTGACATGAGAGATTTTGGTTGGAATTTTCTGTTTTTTATCCAGCATGAGGGTAGAAAATTCTGACACAACAAAGTTAAGTTCGCGGAGTATTATCATCAAATCATCATGTACGCTCAGTTCGAGAGCGTTCGTCATTTCACCATGAGATTTAGCGTTCGAAGGACCATTCGCATTGGACGGCGGGATTGCCGTTTGTGAAGGAATATTACGTTTACCAGCTGGATTGGGAGTATTGCTGATATCTCGAGGCTTCAGTTTCCAGAAAGACCGCTTCTCTCTATTTTCTACCACTTCATCCAGACTACTCCCAGTCAGGGATTGGGGGAGTGTAGTAGTAGATGGGCTTTGTGACCGTTCTCGTCGCCCAATAGGGGTTCCCAGATATTTAGGATCTGTATCCTTCGCCAAACGACGCACCATATCTCTTGTATTCGATACTTTCTCAACTAGAGCTTCCACCTCAGCCCATTGTCGGACATCATTCACAACCGTGCTGGAAGACGCTGCCAACTCAGGACGAGGTTTTGGTCTTGATTCCGGTGGCACTCCATCTTGACTTTGCGAAGCTTTCTCCAATGCATGTTTCCACGCTAGGAAGTCAGCGTCAGTAGAGGCGCGGAGGTGCCAGATCTCCACTCCAGAATCAATCGATATTTCTCTGGTCTTTTGATTGGCCGCAATCGCTGCTAGGTTCAAAGGTATGGCGCCGCGGAGGGCTGACGAATTACGATCGTGATAGTACGATAATGTTGAAGAGGTAAAGTCGAGGGAGAAGAAGCGGCGTGCATATCCCTGATGACGCTTCCTTCTTCTCTTCTGGAGAATCCCAGTGTGTACAGTTAATGGAAAGCTTTTCGAAGATTCTGCGCTGTGAGGAGGTATTTTGCTGCTGGCCCAAGCACGACCATGTCGTAACGACTCTGTCGAGTCTGATGCCGTCGGATTTAACGCTGGACTCGGGCGCGGCTGGAGATTCCCAATGACTGTCCCTGCAGCTTGCGAATGGTGAATCTGATGGCCGGAATGTGGAGGAGCATTGGACGGGTAGGTCAGAAGGACAAAAGTTGCGGTTTTGGAGATTTGCTTTGAGAAGGTATTGTCAAATACGAGCGCATAGTTGCCGCCTTCATTTTGGCTAACGTCATAGGTTCCCTGAGAGATTTTGTCCGCTTCGCACTTGCCGATCCACTGGATTTGCTTCAGACCCAAACTTCTAAGTTTCTCTGTGACGACAGACGAAGAACTGGCAGTTTTGCTGTTTTCCTTATTCGGTTCAGTAAATTCGTTGGTAATAGGGTCGGAGGATCCAGAGCTGTTCAGGCTGCTTGCGACATTTCCGGACTGGCCGGGATGTTTGAAGATACCGAAATTCAGCGACTTCTTATGGGGTTGAATGCTCCAGGATATGGTATGTTCAGATTTGACGTTGATCCAACGTACGAGATAAGACTGTATTGGAAACCCATCTGTTAGCGGCAAATTGCCTTTGAGCAGGAGGAGGGCTATTAGGGGTAGGGCTCGCCGGCGAAGGGTATGGTGGGTACTTTGCTATGAATCTCCAACTCCTCCATTCCCGCCATGCCGCCAGATAGTCGATAATATTGGTATCTTTGGGGCGCGCGAGCGCGCCCTTGAAATTTGGAAATGGTTTGGAAGTGGAAAGTCCTATGGTGACCGAACCATGACCAAACCCACGGAGAGGTGGATAGGCAGAAAAGTGGAGTATATCGTACGGAGTGCTAGTATTTATATTCAGGTCTGCAATGACGCTAATAGTGGTAGCCCTGGGTCTGTGTCATCGAAGAGAAAGCCAGATATTACGTTCAGCACAGCACACAGCCCGACAACAGAGAACAGGGTAAAACGACCGTCGGCGAAACCAGGAGAAAGATCCAGACTGGGCTGATTTGTAAATAAAAAGTTATTCTGTCCTATAGTTAGTTGCAGCTTGTAACTAACTAACTTGAGGCGTCCATCGAGGCGGATCACATAATCGTACGGTCACATGATTCAGAGGGCTGGCATTGCATGGCTCTGCGCTAGTCCAAATCGAGGCGACCAGGCGATGCCGAGCCGGAGACCCCTGTCGGTTTCCGCCGTTCTCATTGGCTGTGAAAGAGGGAAATCACGTGGGATTCCATCAGTCAGCCTGACCGATCTCAACCTCACAAACAAAACTCATCTTCTCGCGCGCTTTCCTGATTGCCGGGATAACGCCAGAGTTGGGAGCCTGACAGCTCCAGTTTGCGACGGGCTCAATCGCGGCGTTATTGTTGTTACCACCAACTAGACACTCTTGAAGGGGCAACCAACTTGAACGCTGATGTCATAGCCACTTTAGCAGAGTAAGGAGATCTGACCGTTCTCTCCTCCTACCGAGAATCCTCAAAGTTCTTTCCCGGACCAGCAGCCGAATTTGCCCTCAAAATCGCTACCGTACGGTAGCAGCAATCCCGTGCATGGTTCATGTTAATTATCGGCTACTCGAGGTTAACAAAACCTATAGGGAACAGGTACTTATCCTCGTTGCTAGAAGCTGATCACTGGTTCCTACGGCTTGAATGCGAGTTATGACGATCTAAAAACAGGACAGGAGCGTGCTGTTTAGATGTATGGACAACAGGTGGTCCAGTCCAATGAGTACAAATGCTCAATCGCCAAGTTTTACTATCTGATATATGCCTGAGAAACTTATCTATTGTCAAATAGTTATTCCCTTACCCTGGCATCTCCATCCCCATAAGTTTTAAATCCTTTGCGAAATGGAATTGGCCCAGTGAACTTCCAGACTGACCCAAATGGAAAAAAGTTTCAAACTCATAGCGAAGCACCGACCGAGCATTTCTAGAGGTCAGCCTGTTCTGTTAAATACGTAATAACTGCACCACAAAGGCGCAACATCGATGCGTAAACAACAAATAAAAGGAGCAACAAACAGACAACGCAAGCAGAAAGTAGAACAAAAAAATGGTGTCACAAACTCCAATCCGGTCTTTCTAATTCGAAATTCCTCAAGACCGCACCATCCTCCATTGTCTGCTCCCCAGCAACGTGAAACCCACATTTCAACAATACCTTAAAGCTCCCCAGATTTTCCTCATTGCATATCGCATATAATTTGTCTCGTTTCCCCCATTTCCCTCTCCTCGGCAAGCTCCACCATGCTTTTATCATGGAACTGGTCGCCTCTGTCGCGTATCCTTTACCCCACTCATCTGGGTGAATGAGATACCCCAGAGTCGGCACAGGGACCAGCTCATTTATACCCACAGTGCCAATAATACGTCCAGTAGGATCGTCAGCAAGCAGAATGACGAATTGGTAGCGGAGTCCTACAGCACCAGGTGGGGCGGTGAATGTCTTTCGGGCCATCCATTGTCTGGTGGCGGAGACATCTGCATCAGGTATAAAGGGCCAACTGCCCGGGACGTCAGCCAGGCTCTAAGCAAGCGCCATATAACTGTTTACGAGACCAAGGGAAAGGGGAAACATTCAAGAAAGTAAAGAGAACTGAATTAAATAGAACAAAAATGACACCAAGGCAAGTCACGTCTCACAGTGTCCTCACAGTATCCTCTCTCGAGCGTATGGCAAACAGGCCCTCTGCATCTGAGTCACGGAGCGCACGGAGTAGCAAACGCGGGGAAGAAATGATTAATGAGGTAGATTCCGGCGGAGCAGGGAGGACGATGTCGAACCGGGGAAACTCTTCACTGGAGCATTCGGCCATAACACCCCGTGCTCCATGATTATTGCAACTATCATCCGGCATTATCTTCCAATTATCTAGCTAAATTTTCGAACTTCGATAACAATATACTCCCATAAGTGAAGTCGTACTGGATTCAATCGAACTCCAAAGGCAGGGTCTCTCCGTACCCAAATCCCACTCTTGTTCAGCCGGCCCGGAGGTAAAAAGCGTGCGACAAGGGACACCGCGCCCTTCGGAAAAATATACTTGCATATCATCCTTGCCTGCGAGATTTGATCATATTTTATTGCTTACGAGGACCATACGATTGGCAACTGGCTCTGACTTGTTCGAGAAAAACTGCCATGGAGATTCAACAGCCAACTAACCCCAGGCTAGAAACATTGAACCTCTTTCGAGAACATTCGGCCTGTGCAGTCGAATAAGCAACGCAGGGAAACAAAAACTGGCCGATTGGAATGGAGCCAAGTGACATCAAGCAAGAAACATACTTATCTACCTATTTTGATAACTCGCCGTCTCCATTTCAAATGCATGTTGCACTGACGTATTAGAAGAGGTTATAAATAATGCTTCCTTAGAATAAACAAACGATATCCAATCCTCAAAGCACCAACCAAGGAAGTTTCCGTGTCATTTGTGCAAGAATCGCAGTATTGCCGGAGGACGAACCTAAATGCGATTAGCATATTGCTGGCAGCTCCGGCTGAGGGCTGAACAGGGCTCTTCTTGTCTCTAACCGCCTCCCTCGCCGGGGTGATGTTTCAGTCCTTGGCTACGCTCTCGGGACGCTGTCCTCTTCAGTCAACATCAACCGACCGCACGAAACGTGTCTTGAAGATCTAGTTCTTCTGGTTCCACCAGCGTACGGAGTACCGCGAACCAGAACATAATTGACTAGCCCAGTTGATGAGCAACATGATGCATATAATTGGAGTTGTGCTATCCTAGCATTCAACGCACTCCCACCGGCGCCACTACCACCGCCATCCTTAACTTGGCTAGTATATCCGCAACAAACTCCTGTGCTTGTCACAAACGTTCTAGTGGGTCCTCAATATCTCGCTTCAAACCTTCAAAGGATAGGAGGCCGGACCCGTCTTCTTGCTCCCTGAACACGCTAGCATAACCACACCGGGTCCACGCTCGGCCATTCCTAATTGATATCCATCCCCGAATTTCAGCAGGCGCAAATCATAAAAAATGGAGAAATATGAAACATGCACAACAAAACGTCGAAGGAATCCAATGGTAAACTGTTTTGGATCCAGAAAGCTCCGTTGCGGGTCGGTTACAGCCAGCTGGCTTGTTTGTCCATGTATCCTCGACGGCCTAAGCATAACTGTGGACGCTTAGCAGCTAGACACTCCAGCCCTTGTACTCTTACATATTTCGGTGCTTCGGACCTCACGCGGGGCTTACGGGAAGATGATAAGGATGATGGAGCGGAGCTGTAGCAAAGCACTGTGCTGCGTTGATCTACGCATGAGTACTGATAGCCAGTCAAAAAAGAACAATGTGTCAGGGAGAAGCTGCTCCCAGCCTGATATGAGCACTCTACCGTGTCGATTCCAGCTAGAAAAATGAATAACGGAGGGCCGGGCTAGTTTCTGCTCGGTCGGACGATCTACTAAGTCATCGTAATAATAAACCCCTGGAGGAGACGAGGCAAGCTTTACGATAAGGCAATCTGTCCCGCTCGTCTTTCTTTTCCCTCCTTTTTATCCCTATTGAATACGTGCGGCAAACCCGAGTTGTTCTGGGGAGGAGAGAAGGGGAAAACGGAAGACAGAGCTTCAGCACCCTGTTATAACTCTGGCTGCTCTCCCTCTCTTTTACCAATCCTTCACCTATGTACTCTGTTTTAAGTCTCTTTTTAAATCTTGTTGTTCGCTTATTTTTGCCATTGGCCTTGGTCCACGCTCCCTTACTCCCTGAGGTTGTGAGGTGAGAAGCGGCGACTCAACCACATCAGATTGCCTCCAGCCCGGCGATCATGGCCACCCAGAACTCAGTAATGGCTGACGCGCACATTGAGAAAACGGAAAAGGAACCAGAAACATCAACTGAGATATCAAAAAAATCACCGGCGTTCTATCTTTCTGTTTTCTGGCTTTGCCTCGTGTCAGTGATCACATCCTTGGATTCCGTGATCATCACAGCGATCATACCGTCAGTTGCTAAAGACCTTCCGGGCACCACAATACAGCTTTTCTGGTGCGGAACGGGCTTCTTGCTGGCACAGACGGTTAGTGATGTTCAATCCATATAAATATTTTGATTTTAAACATTCCTTGATACCTATCCATCGCCTTTAGAAGCTTCATATTGAAGAGGAAGCCTTGTAGCATTATGAAATTACGCTAACATATTCACGTCAGGTTACCATCCCGATCTATGGCAGTTTCAGCGATATCTTCGGGCGGAAATGGGCTCTAAACCTCGCCCTTGTCATCTTTACATTTGGAAGTATCCTTTGCGCCACAGCCAAGCACATGCAATGGCTGCTTGCTGCGCGAGCAGTTAAGGGCCTCGGTGCTGGTGGTAACCTTAGCCTGGTCTCCGTGATCATTAGCGATATGACCACGCTGCAAGAACGAGGCTCGTACATGTCCTTGATATCTCTAGCCTGGGCCGTTGGCACAATAGCCGGAGTAAGCTAAGATTCCGGTTGAGCTCTTACTTGATACAATTGTGGCAACATGCAACAGACGTCTTGGGTCTCTGGCTAAAAATTCCGATTGTGGAAAAATTGGATATAGGTCCCCATTGGCGGCGCTATCGGAGAACGCGCAACGTGGCGATGGGCATTCTGGATAAACGTACCCATCTGCGTCATTTCCATCGTCGGTCTCACCATCTCACTCAGGTTAAAGACGGCAGAAACCACATTGAGGGCAAAGATTTCCCGCATCGATTTCCCTGGCATCTTCGTCTTCATCGGCTCGACGACTTCATTTCTCCTTGGCTTGACGACCGGCGGCACTCTCTATCCCTGGGGCTCTGCCAAAGTACTTGTCCCCCTGATCGTGGGCGTGGCCGGATGGGCTTTATTCATCCATATCGAGTTCAAATATCCCCGCGAGCCTATGATTCCGCTTCGGGTGTTCCATGACCGCACAGCAGCAACGGGAGGCTATTCTAGCGTATTCTTCCATGGGCTTATAGTGTGGTCGTTTTCATACTATGTTATTATCTTTGTAAGTTCATGATAATATGCTCTCTCTTTAAAGTATGGGTCTTGCTAGAGATCGTAGAGGATATGAAAACTTACGCTTCGCAGTTCCTGGGAGTTACCCAACACGGACTCCTCCACTCAGCCGTGGAAACACTACCGGGATCGTAAGTTGTTTACTGTGACTTGATAACCCTGCCCTGGCGAAGGGGAACAACCCCTCTCCCTCCAATTTGGGGGGGAAAATATAGAGAGAAAAAAAAGGACGAGAAGAAAGCAACAACTAACCCGCGAGGATCACATTGCAGCGCCTTCATCGCCCCCTTCTCCATAGCCGCGGGGATAATCATGACAAAAACCCTCCGAGTCCAGAAGGTAATCTGGACCGGCTGGGCCATCATGACGGTCGGCACAGGCCTCAACGCCCTACTCAAACCCCACTCAAACGGCGGCATCCTCTACGGCGTACGTATAATAATGCCGATTGGTGCCGGCCTCCTATTCCCCACGACGACCGTCGCCGTACAATGTGTGCAGAAGGGCGAGGACGTCGGCATCGCCACTTCCGTACAGGTCTTTGCGCGTAGCCTCGGCCAGGCTTTCGGTGTCGCCCTGGGCGCTGTAATTTTCCAGAACGAGTTTGACAGGTACGCAAGTCAGGCCGCGGCGACGGGTGGGCTTATTGGGAATGGTAATGCGAACATGGTCATACATGGTTCCCAGGCGGACGCCGCGTTTGACCTCATCAAGACGTTCCCAGAAAATGTGCAGGAGGTATATCGGTACGTGTACGCGGATTCGTTGAGGACGGTTTGGTATGTGCTTACGGGGGTTTCTGGGTTTGCGTTCCTGGTCAGTTTGGCGATGAGGGATGAGAGTCTGGATAAAGATGCGAAGGGGAGGCATCAGTTCGACCATAAGAGGAACGGGGCGGCTCTTCAGGTCGAAGATGCTGAGTAGGTGAAGGAATGCACTGAGAATTCGAAGCGCTACTGCGCTTCGAGCTCTAGGTGACCCGACGAACGGAGGAGAGTTGCCGACAACGCGAAAGGGGGGGGGGGGGGAAAGTCTAGTGCCATTACATATATTATTTATTTATCTGGAACCATTGCTCTCCGGCTTCTGTTTTTTTTTTAAAAAAAAACACATTGTATAGCTATTGTAAAAAGTTGCCAGCATTGCTGAATCTCGAAAATTTTCTCAAAACTCTGAATTAATATATATATCAATTTCAACGTTGGGCATGAATGCTCGTTGGTCAAGCGCCATGGATTCTCTCCTCCGTTCATTATACTGTTGCGTCCATGCAACGTTGATGGAAGTTTTGTAGTTGGAATGAGAACGATATAATCCTATGACAGCAAGTTTCCCATCGATGTCATCATATATTGGAAATGATACAGCGCCATCTCGTTCCATAATACCATGGCAATTCTAATTCTGTTGGTAAACAAGTGACAAAAACGAAGAAGGGGTTATCGGTAGAGGAAGTAGATTTAAGTAAGGTCCCCCGGCTATATTTCGCAGAAATAACGTAATCAACTGAAAAAATGTGAAAACAGACACAGAAACGAAACAGAAAAAGCCCGCGTAGCAATACACAAGTTTGTGATGATATGTAATGGATGTACCTATTGCTTCAAACCAACCTATTTATCTATCCATCCATTATGCCACAGAAAAAGAAACGAAAACGGAGATGAGAAAAAGGTACTCCCTGCTTTCAAATCCAATCAATCTAAGCATCACCGACAAAAATCACTTATACCCACCCCCGCCGCCCCGGGTCTTAGCTCTTGCCTGCAAATTCGCAAAGAGCAGTTTAAATCCATTACACAACGCCATCATATCCGGATACGGGTTGCGTTGCAACTCATACCCCTGCGGGATGACCTTGACAGCCCAGCTATTCAGCTGCGCATTCTCGCCCGCCTTGAAGCAGAGGTGGAAATAGCCCGGGTGCTTGCGGTCGATGCAGAAGGCGTAAGCGGAGCGGCGTGGATTGGCTATTGTATAGGTTGTCAACCAGCCCTCTGGATTGGTGCGGATGGAATGTCAGCTTCTTGTTCTTGGCCATTTACTTATACATTCATTTATTTTGAAGAAAAATGCTCCATGAAAACTTGTGATTTAAGTAAAGGTTTTTTTAGAGTCTTACCTGCATCAGCCTTGCTGCCCTCTTGGAACTTCTCATGATTCATCATATCATCCACCTTCTTGGCCATGGTCTTGATATGATTGACGATAAACTCATCAAGATCACTATACGAGTACCTACCGCCAACCTTCAAAATCTTACCCACGGAAAACTCATTCTCCTTGTCTAGTTCAAGTATATCAAGGTGCTGGTAGACGCCATCAGAAACCTTCCAGGTAGCTGCGAGATGATCGATCCCGTTCGACGATGGTCTGATCACCACATCTCCACGGCTCTGGGGCGCCAGGAACTCCTCAGCCTGCGCAGCGTTGAAGGCGCGGAAAAGCGGATGTTTTATAACGCGCATTGTTCTGCCGCTGGTCTCTGTCTTTTCGCGCAGCGCCTCTCGATCCGCGTCTTCTTGTCGCTCATCCCATTCGTCGCGGAGGTGGTCGAACTGCCGTCGATAGGGCTTGCTGATCTGGCTTTCTCGAAGGGAAACGTTGGCCTGGAGGAGTTTACGGTTGAGGTAGAGGATTTTTCCCTGCACCGTTTGGTGGGGGGAGAAAAGGCTTCGAACGGGAATGTCATAGCGGTCAGTTATTTCGACTTCACCAGCGATAGCGTCAATTCCGCAGTCTAGCTTGCCGTCGATATGATCGTCTGAAACGCGTTTGATGGAGATAGGTACGACCATCCCCTCTGCCAGGGACTCAGTCGTTTCTCCAGTCAACATAGTGAAGATTGCATCTGTACTTAGGAAGGCGAACTGTTTCCGCAGTTCTTCATACGGTTGTTGTAATTCCGCACGGATAGTTTCGAGGGTGGCTCGCTTTCGCTGATTGAGGTTTTTCTCGAGCTGTTCAGCATATTCCTCGAGAATAAGATCATTGACTCTATCTTGCGCGTCTTCCTTGATGAGTTTGCGAATAATAGCGCCTTGGCCGTTTTCATCTGTTTCTGCCTTGATATCTTCCTCGTCCAGCTCCAAGGCGTCGGCGGCCATTTTCCGCCCGATATCATAGTCTTCGGGATGAACACGTGTATTATCAAGGTAGTCCGCATCGGGATCAGTGCTGTCATAATCGATATAGAGGAAACTTGCACAGTTATTCCAAACTTTGACACCCATAGCCGGATATTGAGCATTGACGCCTAAAAGCTCCATCCTATTGTTGACAATGCCTCCGTTCATATTGATAATCTTAAGAAGTTGAGCAGCTTTGCGGGGTCCAAGGCCGCAGACGTAAGTAAGCAGATTCGCTGTTGCGATATCGGTGACGGCTTCGTTTATGTCGACACCACAAAGGTTGACCATGTCCACGAGAGCCGTTTCGAGCTGCTTCAGGATTTTGTCCTCAGGAACAAGTTGTTGGCCCGGTTTGAACTGAATCGATACAATGTCTCTACCCAATGATGCATACTCCTTCATAGGATTCTGCAGATACTTGGCCAGCGCGACACAGTAGTGAGTCAGGGTAGCGAAACCAGGGTGTTCCATTTTAGCCCGCTCGCTCGTCTGGTAGAGTCGCGCAACTTCATCATTCACGATAACCACTTCCAGATGATCGCTGACTTCCTCATCGTATTCGTTGGTGTAAGTAGCGCTGCGCAGGTCTTTCGAAGAGACTAGATCCACCAATTGTTTGTAAAGCTTTCTAGTTTCGGGAGAGAATCCGGCTACACCGATAACATCAGGTTTGCGTCTGTCAACGAGTTCAACAAAGGCAGCAACATCTATTCCATCTGAAACCATACGGCCTGAGTCACCTAGAGAGAGGTCGACAAATTTCCCATTCTCCAGCACTCTACCATCTTCTTCAATCCACGCCCAGTAGATAGGATCTTTCCCAACGACGCCGTTTCCATTCGATAACGCAAGGACTCTAGGAATAGTGCCTAGGATCATCCCCTTCGGTTTGTAAGGGGCCTGGTCAAGTCGTAGCGAGAACGCTTCTCTGCACTCCTTGGCGACATGGTTCTCGCATTCCGTCCTAATATTTTCTTTAACACCTCGACTCATGATCCTATCGAGTTTCCCAAGGGCCATATCAACGACCTCCCTCCGCTCTCTGTTCCACGCATCAGCAAGCTCGCTGAAATTGTCCGACTCAATCTGCGAATAAAGGTTTTTCTTGAAATTTTCAAAATTCTGGAATCGGACTTTAACCTCCACTAAGCCCTCTTCCTCCGCCTTGAGCATCCTGAGAAAAAGTTCCGGGCGGCGCGCAATATCGCTTAGCTGTTGGTTTCGAAGGTACTTGAATTCGTAATACGGATGTTGTTCATCGATCTTCTTTAATCCTTTTTCCGTTCTGAAACACTCAATAACCCCATTCATGTAAAACGCCTGCCTCATTACCTTGCGCATCTTCGGACTCATCGTGAGTTCTTCCGCAAACATTGCTTTCGCAGCCTTCAAAGCATGGCCACCATTTGTGAAATTTTCGTCAACAAGATTATCTGCCATGACATCCGGTTGTTCGGTTGGGTCTTCTGTATATTGTCGCTTCCCTTCCTTCAGCGCATTTTGTGCGAAAGCATCCGCAGTGATACCAAATGCACGGACCAAACCATACGCCCGGCTATTTCTGACACGTTCAGAGAAAGTCCTCGTGGTAGCTTTTCGTCGTTGCTTAGAGGACCCATTTTCACCACTTCCATTGACCATTGCAATATCCTTCAGTTGACCAGGGTACTGGAAGTAAAGATAGTCCTGCACATCCTGCAGCTCCTCCATTGTCACAGCTAGCGGCAACATCAATTCGAAAATGTTATCCTTTACGTTGCTAATGGCTTGGAGGTTATCGTATGTCTTTTGCAAGGTGTTACGCTTATCGACAAGTGACCGGAACTTGAGATCATATTCAAAAATATCCCACAAATCTATCATATTCAACAACTTCTCGGCTTTGACGACGTACTCTGGGCCATCCGGATTGGAAGGATCAGGCGACACCGGCACTTTAGCTGCGTGGATAAGATAATCTTTGCGATGCTGGAATATGAACGGGACTTCCCAATCATCAGTGATCATGAACTCGAGGACTTTGGCAATTGATCGCTGAAATGGCTCGCGCAGATCCGGATCGATGCGCTTCTTCAGTAACATCAGGTTCGATATCCAGATCGCCTCTTCCTTGAACTCCTCGTCAGTCAATATGACATGCTTGTATGGTTTTCTCGCGATCTGACACCGTTCGGGTTCGTCAGTGAAACGAATTACATTATCCTCCTCGGTCAACATTTTCTCCGCAAGTTGGGACGGCTCGAAGACATCCTTGAGGTCAAGATGCTTTTCTTCATCTTCGTCCAGTTCTTCTTCTTGGTCTTCGGCCTCAAGCGCGAATTGATAATCATTCCCGTCACCAAAAGCCATCCGCATGTCTTCCAGCGCTGTTTCATCAAGGCCTGCGGCATCCGTCACACCGAATCCCGATAAGCCTTTTTTCATGGGGCGTGCAATTTCCTCGTCTTCTCTTAACTGTTCGTGATCTTCGTCTGAAAAGACATCGTCCTCAATGAAATTGTCCATATCATCCTCCATCCCCCGTCGTTCATGGCGCCCGATCCTGCCATAGTGATCAACATCTTCTTCCTCGTCGGAGTTAAACATGTCATCGATGCCGCGAGAGACATGGCGATCCCTATCGGATTTATGGCCGCGCTTCAGACGCTTGAACTTTGACTGCTGAGAAAGCAAGACAATATGTTAGTTCTAGTGTATTGTGTATTTGTATCAAGGTTGTGTATATCTGGGCCATACCTCAGAAGGTAGCGCGCGCTGTAACTCCGGGTTATTTTCTCCAATCAAGTAGATATCTTCCTCGTCAAGATCCTCGTCTTCACGCTCGCGTTCTACCTGACGACGCCTTTTCCGCTCGCGACGACGTTCTTCCCGTTCCTCGATTTCCTCATCTTCGTCGACGATGAATCCTTCGCGGACCTACAAGTAATAGGGCAGGCTCTTTAGTTCGCGAGTTTTGCAGACAAGGAAGGGTTTTGTGGGGTTAGAGCTCACAGCGCGTTCAGCCTCCTCGTCGTCGTCTTCCTCATCTTCTTCGCTTGAATCCTCGAATCGCCCGTTTGCATGCTCGTGTTCTGCTGGGGCACCGTCGGCTCCTTCCCCGTCATAGGATTGATCATCCTCCTCGTCGTCAAGCAGGGCTTCGTTGTCGAGGAGGTCTCGAGACGTCATGATTGCTGGTTGCCGTGCAATGCTGATTCTAGGGCCAAGCCAGTCGACAGCGCGAAAAAGGGCCTGAGATGCACAGGCACAACAAAGGGGAGGGATGGAGTGGTTGGAGTGGTGCTGGACAAAAACCGCAGCAGGAGAAGCTTCGACATTCTCCTGATCGGGAATGGCGACGGTTCAAGAAGAAGCTGCCGACTGTGGCGGGTGCTGCGTGTGGCTGGTTACGTTGTGGCGCATATCGCCGCTTGAGAGTGGCTTTAATCCGTATCGGGAATAGCGGGGATCGCTGGACAAAATGACTTGACAAAAATATCTATCAAATAAATACCTATATATGACTCTATGGGCAAGTACTCTTGTTCTGAAAGCGCTTCTCTGGACTGCTGGTAGCTCATCATAACTGAGCCTGCGATGTGGCTGACCTGTTGGTGTCTTGTGGCTAGCCGGCCAATAACTACTAGCATCCATCATTACCTCTGGAGTCCAGAGCAGATGTTCTGAGCACAACGATGTCTGTTAAGGAACATTCCATATTTATTTTCTCCAGAGCCCCAGGCATAGTGGAAATACGGGAATACTGGTACTATTGGCCAGGTTTTTATAACAATATTTGCCCAAAAGGAGCTCGAATGCCCTGGGTATTTATTGGCAATGGTGGCTCAAAATCAGCCAAACACAGATCGTTTAGCGCTATTTAACGCCTAAAAGAATCAGAAAGAAATCGTCAACAGAACTAGCCTATCCGATTGATGCATTCGACCCCACGACTGATATAGAGAGAGAAGAAGGACCAGCTCACGCCATTTGCAATCTTTGCAAGGATATTCGAAAGGCCAGCCACGAACATTCTCCCATGCCCAACACTCGCAATTATCAGTCCGTACGAGAGGGTAAATTAACGATATCCTCCCAATGGGATGTTCCACAGAGCAGAGAGGGGGGGAGGGGGGAGATTAATACCTCGCGCCGTGTTCCCAACCCACAGGCCAAGCCGATGCTGGGCCTTTCTGGGCGTGGATTGGCCACGCTATGGGGTCATTCAGTCCTACTTTCTGCTAGACTTCCGGATCGAAGGGGCACGGAGAGTTGCAAAATTTGGGGGCCATCGGCTGGTCCCCTGCAGCTGAACGGGATTATTGGCTGGTGAGTGCAATGTAGTTATATCCAAGGAAAAACAGTTCCAGGCAGAGAATGACGGCCACGGCTACAATCGCGAGCGGAGGATATTTCCTACAACTATGAATAGTGATTTGATCGTTATATTTAATTCCCAGAGTCCCCACCATAGCCAAAGCCTCCCCTCCATTAATATTAGATTTACGTACCTGTACATAAAGTTCAAGTTAAATATTTGACGAAAGCCCAAGAAAAATAGTCCGCAATAGCCACCCGTCTCGTTCCATCCTGTGGCAGCAGAAAGGGGCTTGAAGTTATTTGCAGCAATTCTAACTGACACAGAGGTCTTCTCCTTCTGTGCCCGTCTGGTATGTTGAAATAACATCCAGATTATATGCGCTGAGTGGGTTTGTTGCTGGCGGTGCCCAATCACCCAATTATTTATTTACCCATTCATCCCCGTCCAGCCCCGGCCCCTCCAAACCCAACATTGGCAACAACCAGACGAGCCAACTCACTCTCTTACAACAACATTCAGGCATAACTACATATATATACATATATATATTACTTACGCCACAACCAGAGGGCAGCAGCTCCGACTCTCACTCTTCCTCCATTCACTCGCTCACTCACAGCACCTCACCACCGCTCGTTTCCAGGCCTTGAATTTCCCTTTCCGTCATTTGCGCCCGACCTGCAGTAAGCAAGGTCGAGATCTGCCAGCTCATTTCGCTATCCAAGAAAACAATAAGATAAAAAGTAAAAACGAAAAAGCAAAAAGCAAAAAACAAAGTTAATTAAATAAGGCCTCCGAATAAAGCCCCTCCCCCCAAACAATGGGAGACTCCTTCAAGGCGCGGACACTGAAGCGAAAGAATGTGAAGGGGCTAGCTCTCAATTCTGCGGGGCCAAAGGCTGGCTCCAACACTTCAGATGGCGATGCTCAGATACCAGGTGGCTTCGGCAATCAAGACGGTAACCGGACAGACACACTAGAGATCGGACTGGAGTTTAAGCTCGATTTAAGGAGTGAGGACCTGGTGGTGCTGAAGGAGCTCGGGGCGGGCAATGGAGGGACGGTCAGCAAGGTGATGCATGCGTCGACAAAAGTCATTATGGCTCGGAAAGTGTGTTCTTTACTGTTTTCTCCCGTTTCTGCTTCGGTAGGAACCTGTTGGCATATATTTGTGAACGCAATTATCTAACCGTTTTGGCCCCGGTGCTGTCGTTGCATCTAGATCATCCGGGTAGACGTCAAAGAGAACGTGAGGAAACAGATTGTGAGAGAGTTACAGGTCGGCCATGATTGCAATTCGCCATACATTGTTACGGTCTACGGCGCTTTCCAAAATGAAGCCAGGGATATTGTGCTCTGTATGGAGTATATGGATTGCGGGTAAGTGTTCGTTGTGCTTTTGTTGATGTCAATTTCTTTTGATTACTATTCAATAGACTGGAAGCAGTATAGGGAACTAATTCATGTGTCTCCGGCAGTTCCCTTGACCGTATCTCCAAAGACTTTGGCCCCGTCCGTGTCGATGTCCTCGGGAAAATCGCAGAATCTATCCTCGCAGGCCTTGTATACCTATACGAAGTCCACCGCATCATGCACAGAGATATCAAGCCCTCCAACGTCCTAATAAATTCGAGAGGAAATATAAAGCTTTGCGATTTTGGCGTGGCTACCGAAACCGTCAACTCGATAGCGGACACTTTTGTCGGCACATCGACATACATGGCTCCCGAGCGTATTCAGGGCGGGGCATATACCGTACGCTCGGATGTGTGGAGTGTTGGTTTAACCGTAATGGAACTGGCTGTGGGCCGCTTTCCCTTTGATGCAACCGACTCGGCTGCGGGTGATCGCGCAAGTGCGGGGCCAATGGGAATTCTGGATCTGTTGCAGCAAATCGTGCATGAACCCGCACCAAAGTTGCCCAAGAGCGATGCATTCCCGCCAATCTTGGATGAGTTCGTTGCCAAGTGTTTGCTCAAGAAACCGGAGGAACGTCCAACGCCGCGGGAGCTCTATGTAAGCCCACATACAGAATCCACCCGATCAGTCTCATAAAGGAGGCCTTCTTTTTGTTCAAGATATATCTATATCTATGTCTATTTTTTTTTCATTCTCATTCTGAATAGAATCTCTAACATGACCGACTCCACAGGACAAAGATGCTTTCCTCCAAGCTGCCAAACGAACCCCAGTAAATCTCCGCGAATGGGCAATCAGCATGATGGAACAGCACAACAGGAAATCATACCTCGCACCACCAGCCCCGAAAGCAATCACGCGAGACGGCTCGAGGGATTCCATCTCCCACTCCCGAAACGCAGAAGCGTCCCCTCGAGCCCGCTACACACCCACGTCCGGAGAAATCCCCCTGAACATTGCCCGGGAACCTACCAGTAACAACAGCAGTGCCGGGCAGATGTACGGCGACCCAATGTCCGCCATTGAACCCTCGTCAACAATGGGCTTCGAGCATCTCTCGCTCGGCAGCGCAACCCACCACCATCCAGATTACAACCACAACCCCCTTCAGCATTTAACCTCAAACGGCAACGGACACAGCAACAACAACAGCAGCATTCCTCACTCGTCGCGGCAATACCCCAGCCATCCGCACATCGACACCTCTGTCCCGCAGTATGCATCCCCCATGTCGGCGTCTGCCACGACCGCGCGAGCCCCCATACAATCTGCGACTTTGCCGTCAAGGCCGGCACCGCCTCCTTCCGGCCCACTTCCTGCACCTCCTGGCTCCGCGGGACCAGGCGGTTGGCGGACGCAGAGCCATCGAGTATGAATAGCGAGTGCTGCGGCGGTCCAGTGGAGTGGAGCGGAGAAAGAGTGGGGATATCAGATCCTTGGGGGATATGCGATTCAAGCCGTCATCCCTCCCTCTCTCTTTTTTTTTTTTTTCGTTGTTTTGGGGCGTTTTGGTTGTGAAATTTATTATTCTTCTTTCCTTCATCTGTTTTTCTTTTCTTCTTCTTTTTTTTTCGTTTTCGTTTTCATATTTCATTTTACGGGTTTCCTTGTTTCGAAGACGGATCGACAATCAAATCACTCTTCCTGGTTCTTTTATCTAACTATTTAGTTATTTATTTTATTTATTTACTCATTTTATTTTTACCTTCTTTCTTTTTCCCTTCAAAAGAGGGGGACCTTTATTATTTATTTATTTTTTTTTTCCCCTACTAGTCAACTTGTATTTATCATCGTATTTCTGCAGAATATAAATAAATATATTTTTGAACTTTTGATTGAAAAAATACCTCTTATATCATCCAGAGGTTATCTATCTATCTATCTATATACCATCCCCCACCCCGTTGCAATGAAAGGGAGAACAAACATGCAGGTAAGGTTTCTTTTCTTTTCTTTTCTTTCCTTTTCTTTGAACCATTTGATCTAACTAGTTAAGAGGCTAGATAAGACTGTCCAGCTTGACTTGCAAAATTAGAAAAGTGAGAACAAAAACATATCTATCCGTAACTCACAAATCCATCGTTTTTCTATTGTATAGTACATAACTACATAACTACACACAGCACAGTCACGCCGCGGCGACAAACCCCCCCCCCCACACTTCATATCCTAACACCACAGGCATCCATGCATACCAGTACAGAAAGTAGGAGAAGGTAGAAGAAGAAGAAGAAGAAGAAGAAGAAGAAGAAGAAGAAGAAGAAGAAGAAACAAACAGCCCTCACCTCAACAAACCAACCCGCGATGCGATGCGATGCAAGCCAAGCCCGAATGGAAAACCCCCGCGCAAAAAGCAAAAACGATCTTGTACAGAATAGCGGATAGCGGATAGCGGATAGCGGATAGTGGATAGCGGAAGATGCATCTCGCTAAATACAATAGAATATAATACAATATAAGATAACAGAATATAATATAATATAACATGAGTAAGTATAACTAGTATAGGAGACGTGAGGGACATGTAAGGAATCACCCAACCCCATCCATCTATGCCGTTCTAAGGGGTATCTTGTTGTTGTTGTTGTTTTTCATGGCAACTTCAGTAAAAATGATTCGTGTCCTTCATCTCCGTGTATATGTGTGTGTGCGTCCTTTTCTTCCCTGGAAGCCGAAAAGGAAAGAGAAGATGGAATGGTAGGGGAATATATATATATATATATATATTTATATGATTTAGCTACTCCACGGTGAGAATTTCGATCGAGGAGGAAGGGGGAGGAGAGGGAAAAGGGAAAGGAGACAGGAATGCATTGTATGTATGTATGTACGTATGTATGAACTGTACTTTGGCGTTGTATGGATGCTATATCAACAAGGAAATGGCAGGGGAAGAAAAAAAGAGAGATAGAAAAGGGTATGTAAATGAAGAATTAGTTAAGGGTTAGAAACAAGGAAGATGGAAAGAAAGAAAGAAAGAGGAGGAGAAGAGGCGCCCCGAAAACGAGTTCAAAAAAAAAAAACGAAGAAGAGAAAAATGGGAAATGAGGAGTCAAATATCCAAATGGTGATGAATTTTGATAGGACGCTGTAATAACAAGGGGAGGGGCCGGGGTGGGGAGGAAATGAAGACGTAAAAGAAGATCCCCGAAAAACAAAGAAGAAAATGAAAGAGAAGAAAAAATCAACTCAAAACATTTCAACTCCTTTCCGCCTCCCGCCCTTCTTCCCACCTCCACCCCCACTACTACTACTACTACTACCACCACCATCCATCCCCTTCACCTTCCTCTTCACCACCGGTCTCACCATGACCGGCAAACACTCCAAAACCCCTCTGCTCCCCTCGAAATAATGCGTCACAAAACCCCATCTCAGCAGCCGCCGCAGGGCCGCCAGCCGCAGCCACTTCCACCAGCGGTCCAGCTTCATGGACGCATCCTGGTGGATCTTCACCGTCTTGCGCGTGCCATACTGGCGGGACGTCTCGTTGTCGATGGCCCTGCTGTACTGCGGGCCGCGGCGCGGGTTGGCGATCGTGGTCAGGATCGAGGAGAAGTTGGCGTGCAGCGAGCGCTTGGACTTCTTGTTGATGTGGCGGCCGGACACGTTGGCGAGCGCGTCGACCTGGCGGAGGATCCGCGGCGTGTTGTGGTAGGGGTTGTAGCGCTTGATTAGAGGGGGGCCGTTGTCCACGCCGCCGCTGCCGGCATCCTCGTCGTCGGATAAGAGCAGCGACGAGGCCCCTTCCCCGTCCGAGAACTCGTTGTTCCCCTCGTCCTCGCCGTCGTCGATTGACTCCCCTTCCTCCAGCGGGGTGTAGCTCTTCTCGTACAGCAGGGCGATATTCTCGCCCGCTGCAATCTGCACGGATGCTTCGCTGCTCTCCAGCTGCTCCACGAACGCCTCGATAGCGTCCTCACTCTCGTGTTCGAGGTCCTCGACTTCCGTCGCGAGGAACCCCCACTCCTCCAGCGCAGCCGTGACGACATCCGCATCGTCGCCCGCGTTGACGTAGTGGCCGTCCGACGAGACGATCTCGAGCAGGAAGTTCATCTGCTCGAGGATCTCGTCCTCACCGGCGCCGCCGAAGAAGGTGCAGGCGCCCAGGCAGTGGATGGCGGCGGCTTTGATGGGCATGCTGGGGGAGTCTGTGATGGTCCGTCGGAGGACGGAGACCATCTGGTCGTAGATGGATTCATCGAGGAATGTCAACACCGTGAGGCTCACTGCTTTCAGGGCGAGGACGGTCTCCTTCTCGCTGGACTCGGACTTGATGCTCTTCGCGAAAGAGGCGAGCAGTTCGTTGAAGTCGGGCAGGGCTTCCTCGACGTAGTGGGATGTCAGGATGCGGACGTAGGCGGTCAGGGCGTCCTCGCGGCTAAGGACGCTGCTGCGTTTGCGGTCGTTGAAGTCCCTGATCACGTCTTCTAGGTCTGCTTGCCAGGATTCGGAAGAAGCCGTCGTCTCCTCGTCGTTTGCGGAGGGGAAGTACTCATCGAGCGACGGGGTGCTGTACGATAGAAGAGAGAAGAGTCAGTTGTACGGGATATATATATATATATATATATATATATAGATATAGATATCTGTGTAAATGGGTAAAGTAAAACGTAATCAACATACCTGTAAGCGGTACCTTCACTCTCACCATCCTCATCATCCGACGGATGTCTGCTCGCATTCCGGGAGGAAGGACGGGAGTTGTGGGCGGAATTTGTGCGAGATGTAGCACGAGAGGCCTCGCGGCTCTGCGCCTTGCGAGAAACGGTCTTTTTGCTCTCGAGAGCCTGGCGACGGAGATCCCGCATGTTGGAGATATATATAGAGGGAGAGGGAGAGGGAGAGAGGGAGAGAGAGTGCGTATGCGTGTAAGTAGACTGACTGCTGTCGCCTGTCGAGAGGGATACTATATTGAATGCGCCGGTGCGCAACAGGCGAGGCAGAGACTCTCTCGGGTCAGATGGTATGCTAGGGAAAGGCGCCGCGAAAGTTAAAATAGCAATAACTAGCACGGGTGTATAGTGCACACGGGCAGGAAAAGGGGGGTCTTATATCGCTGTCTATTGTCTTTTTGTTTTGTTTTGGAGTGGAGAAGGAAAAAAAAAAGAAGAGAAGAGCGGGGTGATGGTGGAGAGTGGATGGCGGGGTGTGGAGAAGAAGAAGGAGAAAAGAGGAAGCAGAGAGGAACAAACTTGAAGATAGCCAACTATGGAACTCATAAATGACGTAAAAATTAAACTGCGGAATTTCCACACACAGTTGTGAAATACCAGTCCTCCGAACAGTACTAGCAACCGTGTGTCTGTATACCTTGTCTCTCGAATATATTTCTCTATCTCTCTATCTCTCTATCCCATCCCCGTCCCCGTCTCCATCTCCACCTCGCTGTCTCTGCCTCTGCGTTGTCAAACAAAAAAAAAAGCGGTGGACACCTTCCCGATCGGCGCAGTTAGGGCTCGCCCCCTTGCCGCATCCGGTTAGCTAGCCGAGGCCGGCACATGACGTCATTTCTAGTATTCGCAGTCAACCCGAGTTCGCAAGCAAAAGTCGACTTTGATCTTTGGTGGTGGTAGTAGGAGTAGGAGTGGGAGTAGTATTAGTATTAGTACTACTCGTTGCTATCGGCTGTGGCGAGCGTCGGCGGGATCTTGGAAGCAGTCGTCGATATGACATCAATCTTGTCGTCGTCAAGCCACGACTAGTGCTAGTAGTTCAAGGCATGGGACCCTTTCCCCCCCGTTCTTCACAAAATGGTGTCTTGGCTTGGTTGGTCGTGTTTAACGAGTCTATGGATAAGTAAATGCGATGTATGTATGTAGTTGAATGAAGGTATGTACTCCTTGGCCTCGAGGGAATATTCTTTGTACTTTTCCTCCATATTTGTTCTATTACTTATCAACCCAGAATTCATCTTCCCTGGAGTTAATATAGAGTGAGCGGCCCAACATGGTCCTCCTGAAATCTCCTTGAATTTCCAATCACCGGCAAAGAAAGATACTAGTAGCTGGGAGAAGGGAAAAAAGAGCATAGATCAGGGATTTGGCTAACTATGTCGGAGCCGAGGGGACGAAATTGAATGCTCAAGATACTCTAAGTTGACCATCGCACGAAGCAAAAAAAGAGGCCCTGGCACAAGTCTGGTCTAGACTCCGCCCCGGATTCTTCAAAATGATGTCTGCGTGCACTTCCAGCATTTGTTTTATGTTAAATTAGTTATTTGCTTTTCGCAGGCTGGCTCTGGATTAGACAGGGGGGAAGGTTGACTTGCGGCGAGACTGCAGTTCTATCAAGTTACCTTTGTATAGATAGATTAGTTGCTCCTGGTAGTTATGGTACAAACCTCCTGGCAAGTAGCAGTAGCACTACTACTACTACTACTACTAACAGTCCATACCAGTATTCATCTCCGAGTCCTACTCAAGAGCGCTGTATCAGTCAACCATTTCCTGTCCCATCCACCGTCCTTCTGCCCTCGGGGTGGTCTCGAACGAAGGCTTGTTTCCGAGACGGCGTCGAGCAACGGCTTTCCCAGGTTGCTTCAAGTTTCCATTGCTTCCCTGGCTTCCCTGGCTTCCCTGGCTTCCCTGTACCCTGGCTGGCATGGGTGTCTGCTGTCTGCTGTCTGCTGTCTACTGTCTGCAACGGCGAAAAAACATTCAATTACGTCAACCACAAGAAACTCTTGTGCTAAGTGATCTAGTGCAAGTAAATAACCAACTAAGAATCCTGCCCAAGCTAGAGCTCTGTTGTTCAGACTTCAGACTTCAGACTTCAGCGTCCAGCTGACATTTCTGTTTTCTTTTTTTATCGTGTTTATTTTCTACTCAGTATTTATTTATATTCCCTAGCCACGCAAACCTCCAAGCGCTGTTTGCTGTTTAAAGCGACGCCAGACCGAGACAAACCTTGGGAAGCACCAGCCGCAGGAAGCCAGTGGCTCCGCCGTCCGTTCTTCCCTCGCCACCCTCGATCCCTTTTACTTGTTGATATCTCCAGCAGAAAAACAATAAAGGGCTTCCCCGTCCAAGTCGCTATCCTGGCGCTAATTCCAGACTCCGCGAAACGTTTCCTTTGCTTCGCTCCCTCCCTTGGCCCCGCTCCTGCTGTTGCCGCCGCTTCGCCCTCATCCACCCGAGACCATCCGCCTCCACGACCTTCCAAGACGCCTTCACGCAGGCCTAGAAGAGGCCCACGGCCATTTTCGGTATCCCTCCCCCTGGGATATGGAGATATGTTGATGCCTCGAGAGGCCCTGCTAGTCGGCTCCGCGACGTCCGTGAGCTCGGGATCGCATGCTGGTTCTAGTACCCCGAGCTCGACATCACTCAGCCGTCGCCCGTCGAGCGTTGAATGCTGCGGCTATGCCCACGGCCGCAAAAGTGACGAGTCGTTATCCGCGCTGTCGCTGTTCGGGCATGAGAAAGTTGTCGCCTCGGCCAATGGGATTGCCGTTTCCATCTGCCTGGCTGAGCCGGTGCTGTTTCTTGAAGGGTTCGATCGCGATAATGCAGACACCACCAAGACATCGATTCTGCGGGGGACCCTTCGCTTGAAGCTATCCAAGCCGGCGAAGATCAAGAAGATCTGTTTGAACTTCAAGGGCATGGGACAGACGAATTGGCCTGAAGGTGGTTCCCTACTTGTTCCTTTGCTGTTCCTTTCGTTTCCTTTGTGTGTGTGTGTGTGTGTGTGTGTGTATAAAGCATTTCTATTTTGAATGTATTTCATATATAAGCTAATTTTCTTCTTGAGTTTTATTTTTACAGGAGTTCCACCCAAAAAGAACCAATTCCACGAGAACCATGCAATATTGAATCACACCTGGATGTTATTCAATGCG
The DNA here is from genome assembly GCF_000150115.1 of Histoplasma capsulatum G186AR. NCBI lineage: Eukaryota > Fungi > Ascomycota > Eurotiomycetes > Onygenales > Ajellomycetaceae > Histoplasma > Histoplasma capsulatum. Next base: position 194,333 of record NW_025544804.1, read on the forward strand.
CAGCTCCCAGATGCCGAATATAGCCACGGAGCCGACCACATCAGACTCAAGGTCGCAGCGGTGTCGACGAAAGAGCTGGCAGCGTCGACAATCGAGCTCCTCGCACTTTCCGCTTCAAATTTGTCGCGGGCGAAACAGACCAGGGATGTCAAAAAACTGTCCCTTCAGTCAAATTGCTCACGGAGCTTTGCGAAAGGCGAATTCCCCCGTCATGGCGAACCCAGTGTATCAGCGAGAGGCTTCAAACTTTTCGAGCCGGCGATTATTGGTACAATTTCGAGCTCCCTATCTCCTCACGGTACCCCGAGAGCATAGACTCGCCTGCGGGCTGGGTTAAGTACATGTTAGAAGCAAGTGTTGAACGATCAGGGGCATTCCGTCCGAACCTCCTCGGCCACAGAGAGGTGCCGTTTATCCGGACACCCCCGGAAGGGTCCCTGGAGCACGTCGAGCCCATTGCCATTTCGCGAACGTGGGAAGATCAGCTACACTACGATATCGTCATTTCGGGCAAATCTTTCCCGCTGGGTGGGCAGGTCCCCATTGCCTTTAAGCTGACGCCCCTGGCGAAGGTCTCGCTGCATCGCATCAAGGTGATTGTGACCGAGAACACCCAGGTCGTGGCGAATAACAGGACATATCATAGAGTTGATGGGTCGAAGAAGGTGCTCTTGTTCGAGAAGCGCGCGGATTCGCAGAGTACTAGTGCATTTCCCGGTAGTGTTTGTAGGGTAACTGCTGGTGGCGGTGTTGCGTATGATGCTCGAAGAGAAGCGGCCGAGGGAATAGAATATGTGAACCCACGGAACACCAATCTGCTGGGGGATCTGGAGGAGAGCTTTGAAGTCGGCCCGACGGAGATGGAGTTCAATGTGCAGCTTCCTACCTGCACAGAACTGAAGAAAAGAGACCCTATTCGTTCGCTACATTTTGATACTACGCATGAGCAACTGCAGATACACCATTGGATCAAGGTGAATTTTCTTTTATCTTTTCTTTTCTTTTCTTATAGAAATATATCTATTTTTTCACACATATACCCATTACCACCGCATGTTAGCAGGCGGAGACAGCAACTAACAAACTGAACAAAAACCAGATCGTTCTCCGCCTCTCGAGAACAGACGAAAGAGACCCCAGCAAACGCCGCCATTTCGAAATCTCCATCGACTCCCCCTTCCACATCATGTCCTGCCTTGCCACGCAATCCAATATCTACCCGCCCGCGTACTCCTCGCCGATCCAACCCGCCGTCCAACGCCAAAATCTCTACTGCGGCTGCAAGATCGCCCAGCGAGACTCCACCACCCCGCCATCATCCTCTAGCGGCAGCAGCAATGGATCCGGCCTAAACAACTTTGCA
>NW_025544804.1:195826-196432 GCF_000150115.1 Histoplasma capsulatum G186AR
TGGAATATGATTCCGTGAGCCAGGGTAGGATAATTTGGGTATTTCCACCCCAGCCCCGCCTTCCGCTTTCACACAAGCGCTGTGAATACCACCGCCCACCACGCCCCACGCCCCATCCACCTGCTCCGCGTCCCTTCGTTTGCGCCACCCTCTCCCCCTGCCCCCAGCAGCACCCCCCCCCCACCCCTCCCCACCCCGCCGCCAGATTACACCACGATCGTGCCGGACGACGACCCGCGCGCGGGCCTGCACGATTACTTTTTGCGCCTGACGGTAGCGGAGCGCGAGTACGAGGAGGGCATGCGCGGGCGGTCGCATGTCGACGTGCCGCTGACGCCGGGCGGGAGGGTGCATCGAAGCATGGATATCCCGAGGGAGCGGGTTGTGGATGAGGTGTGGGGTGGGAATGCTGCCGGGGGCCGGGGGAATGGGTGAGGGATATATTGGGGGAGAAGAGATTATTTCTTCAATTTTATTTCTTCAATTTTCGGAAACGAAATACATGGGATATGGGATGGGGTGGGTACTTCTAGTACTCGTAACTCTTATTTTGAGGTGTTCCATTGTTACTAACAGTATAGTATAGTATAGTAAAGTATAGTAGAA
>NW_025544804.1:198953-202429 GCF_000150115.1 Histoplasma capsulatum G186AR
ATCATGTTAGGTTAGCCCAAGTCCGCAATTCATCCCAGAAAATAAAGGGCGGTAGGTATATGCAAGTGCGATATGAAACGTACAATTTGCTCCGACAAATCGTCCAACGCCTCTGGAACTGCTCGTGGGCGAGGGGGACGGTGCGCTTGAGCTGCGTACGCGAGCGCATGGTGGAGCCGAGGCGCGGAAGAAACGGCCTGTTTCGACGAGCTGGTGGGCGGGGATTGATTGTGAGATTAGCTTTCAAAGCTTCATACAGGTATATATAAAGGGTATTTGCAAGAGGGGGTGTGTATGTGTGTATGTACCGTCTGGTTCACCATGGCCGACAGGGTGCTCAGAGACTCATCGCGGGACTGCTGCAACTGGGCCTGCAACAGCGGCTGGGGCTGGGGTTGGGGCGGGGCGGCGGCCGGCTGCTTGGTTGGCATGGCGTGTGGTAGAAGGAATGCTGGCTGATTTTCGGGGTGCAGGAGGAAGTATATAGAATAGGCCAGAAGGGAGTGGGAGTGGGAGTGGGAGTGGGAGTGGGTGCACGGGGGAAACTCGAAGCGTTTCCTGCGGCGTTCAAACGGGAGTGCGCAGTGACGAAGGCTGGGTTGACTTGTGTTGTGCAGGTTGACAAAGACATTTGTGAGGCAATTTCCATCAAAGGGAAACCGGAGCATCCATCGGAATGTTATCCATGTACAGCCCCAGCACGGAACATCTGGTAATTGAACAGGATAATTTCTGGACGTATCATAAAAGGAAATGCAGAGGATGCATGTCTGAAGATGCCCAGCTGGCGACGGGTATTACCTCAGCAGCCCTGACTAAAACCCACAAGGCTAGCTAGTTTAGCGCCCATTTCCGTGGGTGGGGACTCAGGGCCCACCGGGTTGGGGAACCGCAGTTTTGGGGGCAGGGTCTATACTGCACCAGATTGCATGAGTAAGCAGCGACCTAGGGACCGCACTAGCCGTATCAGGTTAGCGGGGCAGCGCAGATGGGGCTTGTGGGCAGCCGTAGCCGGGGGCAGCCGCGCCTTGGCAGGATTTGGCTGGATTTGGCTGGATTTTGGCTGGATTTCGCTGGATCCGGATCGATCTCCAGTTGAGCCCCGTCGCTTTTTTCTCTCGCTCTCTGCTCGCTTGCTCTGCTCCATCTCCATCTCCATCGTCCTGTTTCCTTTTGCTCTCTTCTCTCTTTCTCTTCTCTCTTCTCTTCTCCCTCTGTCTGTGTCTCTGTCGTGTTCTTGCCTTGTCCTGTTCTGTTCTGTTCTGTTCTGTTCTGCTCTGTCTTGTTCTGTCCGCAGGGGAGTGTGTGTGTGTGTTTCTTTTTCCCTCTCCTTCTCGTCCTCCTCGCTCTCCCTTCCCTTACTTACTCAGCCAGCGTCCTCATCCCCGTCCCCAACTCCTCGTCCCAACTCCACCCCCAACCTCATCCCATCCGCCTCCCATCCGCTTCCCTTCTCACAGGCGTCGGGATTTCTGAGTGCTTCCACTCCTTCATCGTCTCGCTGTTCTCCTTGTTCCCTTCTGTCTCCTCCCTTCTTTCTCCCTTCTATTCCTCCTGTGCGCGTCCGCAAGCTGCCTCACTAGCATCTAGCCCGTAGTGCCCTAGGGATCGCAGCAGCAGAAAGAGACAGAAAAGGAAGAAGAATCCCGAACGAAAGAAGCAGAATTAAACAAAAGAAAGAGGATCATACTGGGTGAAACTCCTTTTATTCTCTTTTTTTCTTCTTGTTTCTTCTTGTTTTATCTTCTGATCGGGTTTCATTTCAACGATTTCTCCCCCCCTCTTAAATAGCTTGCTTGACTGCTTGCTTGCTTGGACCAGACAGACCAGACCATGTGGTGGAATTCAGTGACACGTCCTCTGCAATTTACCATCTCGTCGCTCACGACCGTTTCATCCTGTCCCGAAAACAAACCGATCGAAGCCCTCCTCCCCCCCTCGACTCTCTCTCCCGAGTCCTATCCAATTTATATCGCCGCATACCGTTTCTCGTCGAGCCTGCCTGTATAATTGTCTCCTTTCTGTCTGAGTTAGCAGCCTTTTCCATTCGATATCTTCTCTTGCGCGATATATATCCATCCATCCAAGCCCACAGTTTCTTTTTCTCTTCCTCGCAATGGCTGAGAACGCCCAGCCCACCACTTCTTCTACCCTTCCTCCCCCTCCCCAACCCTCTGCAGGTGCCCCTGGTCAGCAACAGTTCGATGGGTCCCAGGGCAACGGGCAGGCAAATCCGGCACATATGCCTCCACCACCTCTTCCCCCTGTCGTGATCCCCCAGAACACCAATCCGATTCCGACGGCGATCACCTCTCCGATGACCGGCAACATGATGTCCCCGTCCAGCACCGGCGGCTTTGTCCGTCGGGCTGCTCCCGAACCAAACAAGCGCGCTCTGTATATTGGAGGTCTTGATGCTCGCGTCACCGAAGACATCTTGAGGCAGATCTTTGAAACCACCGGGCACGTGCAGAGTGTCAAGATCATTCCCGACAAGAATGTAAGCAGCTATCACGGCTGTCAACGGACTTTCCGCCTCCCGTGCCCTTCACTGGACTCGCTAACATCTTCTTTTTTTGTCTTACTTAATTTTTTCTTCTGTATTCTATTTTTATTTTTTGGCCCCCTTTGTTATTTCTTTTCTTTTTCTCCTCCTCTCTTTTACCATTCCATCCAACACTAACACCACACTACACACCAATTACCCCCCCAACGTTTCTATTTTGAACAGACTTTGCTGACAGTAATATTTTTTCGGACTGTTACAGAGCAAAGGTTTGAACTACGGTTTCGTTGAATACGACGACCCAGGCGCCGCTGAACGAGCCATGTCTACCCTCAACGGACGCCGTGTGCACCAGTCTGTAAGTTGCCATCTGAGTAAATTATCATCATAGATATCAATAGCAACAATAATATATACGTTGGATTATTTGGCTGATCGTTCCATACCATACTACAGGAAATTCGCGTGAACTGGGCGTACCAGTCAAACAACAACAACAAGGAAGACACTTCAAACCATTTCCATATCTTTGTTGGTGACCTGAGTAACGAAGTCAACGATGAGGTTCTGCTCCAGGCATTCTCTGCCTTCGGCTCTGTTTCAGAAGCCCGTGTCATGTGGGATATGAAGACTGGTCGCTCTCGCGGCTACGGCTTTGTTGCATTCCGTGAACGTCCAGATGCTGAGAAAGCGCTGAGCTCCATGGACGGAGAGTGGCTGGGTTCTCGTGCTATCCGTTGCAACTGGGCAAACCAGAAGGGCCAGCCGTCCATCTCCCAGCAGCAAGCTATGGCTGCAATGGGCATGACCCCGTCCACCCCATTTGGCCACCACCATTTCCCCACCCATGGAGTCCAAAGTTACGACATGGTCGCGGCTCAAACACCCCAATGGCAAACCACCTGCTATGTTGGGAACTTGACCCCATATACCACACGGAATGACCTTATCCCTCTCTTCCAGAACTTCG